>NC_060951.1:43856096-43916986 GCF_022045245.1 Lucilia cuprina | reverse complement strand
TTTTTAGTAAGAAATAGAAGTGATCACAGATTACGCTTGTTTTTGCTGTATCTCTTATAGTTTTCGAGAAAAACGGACTTTTATGTTTTCACGCAAAATATCCGTTTTCGGTAAGAAATAGAAGTGATCACAGATTTCGCTTGTTTTTGATGTATCTCTTACAGTTTTCGAGAAAAAACGGACTTTTATGTTTTCACTCAAAATATCGGTTTTTAGTAGGAAATAGAAGTGTTCACAGATTTCACTTGTTTTCGCTGTATCTCTTATAGTTTTCGAGAAAAACGGACTTTTATGTTTTCACTCAAAATATAAGTTTTTGATAAGCAATAGAAGTGATCACAGATTACGCTTGTTTTTGCTGTATCTCTTATAGTTTTCGAGAAAATCGCGCTTTTATGTTTTCACTCAAAATATCGGTTTGTGGTAAGAAATAGAAGTGATCACAGGTTACGCTTGTTTTTGCTGTATCTCTAACAGTTTTCGAGAAAAACGGACTTTATGTTTTCACTCAAAATATCGGTTTTTGTTAGGAAATAGAAGTGATCACAGAGTTCGCTTGTTTTTGCTGTATATTCTTTAGTTTTCGAGAAAAACGGACTTTTATGTTCTCACTCAAAATACAGGTTTTTGGTAAGCAATAGAAGTGATCACAGATTACGCTTGTTTTTGTTGTATCTCTTATAGTTTTCGAGAAAAACGGACTTTTATGTTTTCACTCAAAATATCTATTTCTGTTAGAAAATAGAAGTGATTACAGATTTCGCTTGGTTTTGCTGTATCTCTTATACTTTTCGAGAAAAACGGACTTTTATGTTTTCACTCAAAATAACAGTTTTTGTTAGGAAATAAAAGTGATCACAGATTTCGCTTGATTTTGCTGTATCTCTTATAGTTTTCGAGAAAAACGGACTTTTGTGTTTTCACTCAAAATATCTATTTTTGTTAGAAAATAAAAGTGATCACAGATTTCGCTTGGTTTTGCTGTATCTCTTATACTTTTCGAGAAAAACGTATTTTTATGTTTTCACTCAAAATATCTATTTCTGTTAGAAAATAGAAGTGATTACAGATTTTACTTGTTTTTGCTGTATCTCTCATAGTTTTCGAGAAAAACGGACTTTTATGTTTTCACTCAAAATATCGGTTTTAGTAGGAAATAGAAGTGATCACAGATTTCACTTGTTTTTGATGTATCTCTTATAGTTTTCGAGAAAAACGGACTTTTATGTTTTAACTGAAAATATCGGTTTTTGTTAGGAAATAGAAGTGATCACAGATTTCGCTTGTTTTTCTGTATCTCTTATAGTTTTCGAGAAAAACGGACTTTTATGTTTTCACTTAAAATATCGGTTTTTAGTAAGAAATGAAAGTGATCACAGATTTCACTTGTTTTTGATGTATCTCTTATAGTTGGTATGAAACAGAAGTGATCACAGATTTCACTTGTTTTTGCTGTATCTCTTATAGTTTTCGAGAAAAACGGACTTTTATGTTTTCACTCAAAATATCGGTTTTTGCTAGGAAATAGAAGTGATCACAGATTTCACTTGTTTTTGCTGTATCTCTCATAGTTTTCGAGAAAAACGGACTTTTATGTTTTCCCTCAATATATCAGTTTTTAGTAGGAAATAGAAGTGATCACAGATTTCGCCTGTTTTTACTGTATCTCTTATAGTTTTCTAAAAAACGGACTTTTATGTTTTCACTCAAAATATCGGTTTTTGCCAGGAAATAGAAGTGATCACAGATTTCATTGTGCGTTTTCGAGAAAAACGCACTTTTATGTTTTTACTCAAAATACTGGTTTTTAGTAGGAAATAGAAGTGATCACAGATGTCACTTATTTTTGCTGTATTTTTTTTAGTTTTCGAGAAAAACGGACTTTTATGTTTTCACTCAAAGTATCGGTTTTTAGTAAGAAATAGAAGTGATCACAGATTACGCTTGTTTTTGCTGTATCTTTTATAGTTTTCGACAAAAGCCGATATTTTGAGTGAAAACATAAAAGTCCGTTTTTCTCGAAAACTATAAGAGATACAGCAATAACAAGCGAAATCTGTGATCACTTCTATTTCCTAACAAAAACCGATATTTTAAGTGAAAACATAAAAGTCCGTTTTTCTCGAAAACTATAAGAGATGCAGAAAAACAAGCGAAATCTGTGATCACTTCTATTTCCTAACAAAAACCAATATTTTGAGTGAAAACATAAAAGTCCGTCTTTCTCGAAAACTATAAGAGATACAGAAAACATAAAAGTCCGTTTTTCTCGAAAACTATAAGAGATGCAGAAAAACAAGCGAAATCTGTGATCACTTCTATTTCCTAACAAAAACCAATATTTTGAGTGAAAATATAAAAGTCCGTCTTTCTCGTAAACTATAAGAGATACAGCAAAAACAAGTGAAATCTGTGATCACTTCTATTTCCTACTAAAACCGATATTTTAAGTGAAAACATAAAAGTCCGTTTTTCTCGAAAACTATAAGAGATACATCAAAAACAAGTGAAATCTGTGATCACTTCTATTTCCTACTAAAACCGATATTTTGAGTGAAAACATAAAAGTCCGTTTTTCTCGAAAACTATAAGAGATACATCAAAAACAAGTGAAATCTGTGATCACTTTTATTTCTTACTAAAAACCGATATTTTGAGTGAAAACATAAAAGTCCGTTTTTCTCGAAAACTATAAGAGATACAGCAAAAACAAGCGAAATCTGTGATTACGTCTATTTCCTAACAAAAACCGATATTTCGAGTGAAAACATAAAAGTGCGTTTTTCTCGAAACTATAAGAGATACAGCAAAAACAAGTGAAATCTGTGATCACTTCTATTTCCTACTAAAAACCGATATTTTGAGTAAAAACATAAAAGTCCGTTTTTCTCGAAAACTATAAGAGATACAGCAAAAACAAGCAAAATCTGTGATCACTTCTATTTCCTAACAAAAACCGACATTTTGAATAAAAACATAAAAGTCAGTTTTTCTCGAAAACTATAACAGATACAGCAAAAACAAGCGAAATCTGTGATCACTTCTATTTCCTAACAAAAACCGATATTTTGAGTGAAAACATAAAAGTGCGTTTTTCTCGAAACTATAAGAGATACAGCAAAAACAAGTGAAATCTGTGATCACTTCTTTTTCCTACTAAAAACCGGTATTTTGAGTGAAAACATAAAAGTCCGTTTTTCTCGAAAACTATAAGAGATACAGCAAAATCAAGCGAAATCTGTGATCACTTCTATTTCCTAACAAAAACCGATATTTTGAGTGAAAACATAAAAATCAGTTTTTCTCGAAAACTATAAGAGATACAGCAAAAACAATTGAAATCTGTGATCACTTCTATTTCCTAACAAAAACCGATATTTTGAGTGAAAACATAAAAATACGTTTTTCTCGAAAAGTATAAGAGATGCAGCAAAACCAAGCGAAATCTGTGATCACTTTTATTTTCTAACAAAAATAGATATTTTGAGTGAAAACATAAGAGTCCGTTTTTCTCGAAAACTATAAGAGATACAGCAAAATCAAGCGAAATCTGTGATCACTTTTATTTCCTAACAAAAACTGATATTTTGAGTGAAAACATAAAAGTCCGTTTTTCTCGAAAAGTATAAGAGATACAGCAAAACCAAGCGAAATCTGTAATCACTTCTATTTTCTAACAGAAATAGATATTTTGAGTAAAAACATAAAAGTCCGTTTTTCTCGAAAACTATAAGAGATACAACAAAAACAAGCGTAATCTGTGATCACTTCTATTGCTTACCAAAAACCCATATTTTGAGTGAAAACATAAAAGTCCGTTTTTCTCAAAAACTAAAGGATATACAGCAAAAACAAACGAACTCTGTGATCACTCCTATTTTCTAACAAAAACCGATATTTACTTTTATGAGTGAAAACAAAAACAAGCGAAATCTGTGATCACTTCTATTTCCTAACAAAACCCGATATTTTGAGTGAAAACATAAAAGTCCGTTTTTCTTGAAAACTAAAGGATATAAAGCAAAAACAAGCGAAATCTGTGATCACTTCTATTTCCTAACGAAACCCGATATTGTGAGTGAAAACATAAAAGTCCGTTTTTCTCGAAAACTATAAGAGATACAGCAAAAACAAGCGAAATCTGTGATCACTTCTATTTCCTAACAAAAACCAATATTTTGAGTGAAAACATAAAAGTTCGTTTTTCTCGAAAACTATAAGAGATACAGCAAAAACAAGCGTAATCTGTGATCCCTTCTATTTCTTACGAAAAACCCATATTTTAAGTGAAAACATAAAAGTCCGTTTTTCTCGAAAACTATAAGAGATATAGCAAAAACAAGCGAAATCTGTGATCACTTCTTTTTCCTACTAAAAACCGATATTTTGAGTGAAAACATAAAAATACGTTTTTCTCGAAAACTATAAAAGATACAGCAAAAACAAGCGTAATCTGTGATCACTTCTATTTCCTACTAAAAACCGGTATTTTGAGTGAAAACATAAAAATACATTTTTCTCGAAAACTATAAAAGATACAGCAAAAACAAGCGTAATCTGTGATCACTTCTATTTCCTACTAAAAACCGGTATTTTTTTAGTGAAAACATAAGAGTCCGTTTTTCTCGAAAACTATAAGAGATACAGCATAAACAAGCGAAATCTGTGATCACTTCTATTTCCTACTAAAAACCGATATTTTGAGTGAAAACATAAAAGTCCGATTTTCTCGAAAACTATAAGAGATACAGCAAAAACAAGCGAAATCCGTGATCACTTCTATTTCTTAACAAATCCGTTTTTCTCGAAAACTATAAGAGATACAACAAAAACAAGCGTAATCTGTGATCACTTCTATTGCTTACCAAAAACCGATATTTTGAGTGAAAACATAAAAGTCCGTTTTTCTCGAAAACTAAAGGATATACAGCAAAAACAAGCGAACTCTGTGATCACTCCTATTTCCTAACAAAAACCGTTATTTTGAGTGAAAACATAAAAGTCCGTTTTTCTCGAAAACTGTTAGAGATACAGCAAAAACAAGTGAAATCTGTGATCACTTCTATTTCTTACCACAAACCGATATCTTGAGTGAAAACATAAAAGTCCGTTTTTCTCGAAAACTATAAGAGATACAGCAAAAACAAGCGAAATCTGTGATCACTTCTATTTCCTAACAAAAACTTATATTTTGAGTGAAAACATAAAAGTCCGTTTTCTCGAAAACTATAAGAGATACAGCAAAAACAAGTGAAATCTGTGATCACTTCTATTTCCTACTAAAAACCGATATTTTGAGTGAAAACATAAAAGTCGGTTTTTTCTCGAAAACTGTAAGAGATACATCAAAAACAAGTGAAATCTGTTATCACTTCTATTTCCTACTAAAAACCGATATTTTGAGTGAAAACATAAAAGTCCGTTTTTCTCGAAAACTAAAGGATATACAGCAAAAACAAGCGAAATCTGTGATCACTTCTATTTCCTAACAAAACCCGATATTTTGAGTGAAAACATAAAAGTCCGTTTTTCTTGAAAACTAAAGGATATAAAGCAAAAACAAGCGAAATCTGTGATCACTTCTATTTCCTAACGAAACCCGATAATTTAAGTGACAACATAAAAGTCCGTTTTTCTCGAAAACTATAAGAGATACAGCAAAAACAAGCGAAATCTGTGATCACTTCTATTTCCTAACAAAAACCAATATTTTGAGTGAAAACATAAAAGTCCGTTTTTTAGAAAACTATAAGAGATACAGTAATAACAGGCGAAATCTGTGATCACTTCTATTTCCTACTAATAACTGATATATTGAGGGAAAACATAAAAGTCCGTTTTTCTCGAAAACTATGAGAGATACAGCAAAAAAAGTGAAATCTGTGATCACTTCTATTTCCTAGCAAAAACCGATATTTTGAGTGAAAGCATAAAAGTCCGTTTTTCTCGAAAATTATAAGAGATACAGCAAAAACAAGCGAAATCTGTGATCACTTCTATTTCCTACTAAACTATCTCTCATAGTTTTTCTCGAAAACTATGAGAGATACAGCAAAAACAAGTGAAATCTGTGATCACTTCTATTTCCTAGCAAAAACCGATATTTTGAGTGAAAACATAAAAGTCCGTTTTTCTCGAAAACTATAAGAGATACAGCAAAAACAAGTGAAATCTGTGATCACTTCTATTTCCTACTAAAAACTGATATATTGAGTGAAAACATAAAAGTCTGTTTTTCTCGAAAACTATAAGAGATACAGCAAAAACAAGTGAAATCTGTGATCACTTCTATTTTTTAACAAAAGCCGATATTTTGAGTGAAAACATAAAAGTCCGTTTTTCTCGAAAACTATAAGAGATACAGCAAAAACAAGTGAAATCTGTGATGTGAAGCATAAAAGTCCGTTTTTCTCGAAAACTATAAGAGATACAGCAAAAACAAGCGTAATCTGTGATCACTTCTATTTCCTAACAAAAACCGATATTTTGAGTGAAAACATAAAAGTCCGTTTTTCTAGAAAACTATAAGAGATACAGCAAAAACAAGCGTAATCTGTGATCCCATCTATTTCTTACCAAAAACATATATTTTAAGTGAAAACATAAAAGTCCGTTTTTCTCGAAAAATATAAGAGATATAGCAAAAACAAGCGAAATCTGTGATCTTTTTCCTACTAGAAACCGATATTTTGAGTGAAAACAAAAAAATACGTTTTTCTCGAAAACTATAAAAGATGCAGCAAAAACAAGCGTAATCTGTGATCACTTCTATTTCCTAACAAAAACCGATATTTTGAGTGAAAACATAAAAGTCCGTTTTTCTCGAAAACTATAAGAGATACAGCAAAAACAGGCGTAATCTGTGATCACTTCTATTGCTTACCAAAAACCGATATTTTGAGTGAAAACATAAAAGTCCGTTTTTCTCGAAAACTATAAAAGATACAGCAAAAACAAGCGTAATCTGTGATCACTTCTATTTCTTACTAAAAACCGGTATTTTGAGTAAAAACATAAAAGTGCGTTTTTCTCGAAAACTATGAGAGATACAGCAAAAACAAGTGAAATCTGTGGTCACTTCTATTTCCTACTAAAAACTGATATATTGAGTGAAAACATAAAAGTCCGTTTTTCTCGAAAACTATAAGAGATACAGCAAAAACAAGTGAAATCTGTGATCACTTCTGTTTCATACCAACAACCGATATTTTGAGTGAAAACATAAAAGTCCGTTTTTCTCGAAAACTATGAGAGATACAGCAAAAACAAGCGAAATCTGTGATCACTTCTATTTCTTACCAAAAGCCAATATCTTGAGTGAAAACATAAAAGTCCGTTTTTCTCGAAAACTATAAGAGATACAGCAAAAACAAGCGAAATCTGTGATCACTTCTATTTCCTACTAAAAACCGATATTTTGAGTGAAAACATAAAAGTCCGTTTTTTTTGAAAACTATAAGAGATACAGCAAAAACAAGCGAAATCTGTGATCACTTCTATTTCCTACCAAAAGCCAATATTTTGAGTGAAAACATAAAAGTCCGTTTTTCTCGAAAACTATAAGATTTGCAGCAAAAACAAGCGAAATCTGTGATCACTTCTTTTTCCTACTAAAAACCGATATTTTGAGTGAAAACATAAAAGTCCGTTTTTCTCGAAAACTATAAGAGATACAGCAAAAACAAGCGAAATCTGTGATCACTTCTATTTCTAATATGTGATAACTTCTATTTCCTACTAAAAACTGATATATTGAGTGAAAACATGAAAGTCCGTTTTTCCCGAAAACTACAAGAGATATACCAAAAACAAGCTTAATGTGTGATCACTTCTATCTCTTACCAAAAACCGGTATTTTGAGTGAAAACATAAAAGTCCTTTTTTCTCCAAAACTATAAGAGATACAGCAAAAACAGGCGTCATCTGTGATCACTTCTATTGCTTTCCAAAAACCGATATTTTGAGTGAAAATATAAACAAAACTATACGAGATACAGCAAAAACAAGTGAAATCTGTGATCACTTCTATTTCCTACTAAAAACCGGTATTTTGAGTGAAAACATAAAAGTGCGTTTTTCTCGAAAACTATAAGAGATACAGCAAAACAAGCGAAATCTGTGATCACTTCTATGTCCTTCTAAAAACTGATATATTGAGGGAAAACATAAAAGTCCGTTTTTCTCGAAAACTATAAGAGACACAGCTAAAACAAGCGTAATCTGTGATCACTTCTATTTCTTACTAAAAACCGATACTTTGAGTGAAAGCATAAAAGTCCGTTTTTCTCAAAAACTATAAGCGTAATATGTGATCCCTTTTATTTCTTACCAAAAAACGATATTTTGAGTGAAAACATAAAAGTCCGTTTTTCTATTTCCTAACAAAGACCGATATTTTGAGTGAAAACATAAAAGTCCATTTTTCTCGTAAAATATAAGAGATACAGCAAAAACAAGCGTAGTCTGTGATCACTTCTATCTCTTACCAAAAACCGATATTTTGAGCGAAAACATAAAAGTCCGTTTTTCCCGAAACTATAAGAGATACAGCAAAAACAAGGAAAATCTGTGATCACTTCTATCTCATAATAAAAACCGATACTTTGAGTAAAAACATAAAAGTCCGTTTTTCTCGAAAACTATAAGAGATACAGCAAAAATAAGCGAAATCTGTGATCACTTCTATCTCTTACTAAAAACCGATACTTTGAGTGAAAACATAAAAGTCCGCTTTTCTCGAAAGCTGTAAGAGATACAGCAAAAACAAGCGAGATCTGTGATCACTTCTATTTCCTGCTAAAAACTGATATATTGAGTGAAAACATAAAAGTCCGTTTTTCTCGAAAACTATAAGAGATACAGCAAAAACAAGTGAAATCTGTGATCACTTCTATTTCATACCAAAAACCGATATTTTGAGTGAAAACATAAAAGTCCGCTTTTCTCGAAAACTATAAGATTTACAGCAAAAACAAGTGAAATCTGTGATCACTTATATTTCCTACTAAAAACCGGTATTTTGAGTGAAAACATAAAAGTCCGTTTTTCTCGAAAACTATAAGAGATACAGCAAAAACAAGCGTAATCTGTGTTCACTTCTATTTCTTACTAAAAACCGATATTTTGAGTGAAAACATAAAGGTGCGATTTTCTCGAAAGCTATAAGAGATACAGCAAAAACAAGCGAGATCTGTGATCACTTCTATTTCCTACTAAAAACTGATATATTGAGTGAAAACATAAAAGTCCGTTTTTCTCGAAAACTATAAGAGATACAGAAAAACAAGCGAAATCTGTGATCACTTCTATTTCCTAACAAAAATCGATATTTTGAGTGAAAACATAAAAGTCCGTTTTTCTCGAAAACTATAAGAGATACAGCAAAAACAAGCGAAATCTGTGATCACTTCTATTTCCTAACAAAAATCGATATTTTGAATGAAAACATAAAAGTCCGTTTTTCTCGAAAACTATAAGAGATACAGCAAAAACAAGCGAAATTTTGAGTGAAAACATAAAAGTCCGTTTTTCTTGAAAACTATAAGAGATACAGCAAAAACAAGCGAAATCTGTGATCACTTCTATTTCCTAACAAAAATCGATATTTTGAGTGAAAACATAAAAGTCCGTTTTTCTCGAAAACTATAAGAGATACAGAAAAACAAGCGAAATCTGTGATCATTTCTATTTCCAAACAAAAACCGATATTTTGAGTGAAAACATAAAAGTCTGTTTTTCTCGAAAACTATAAGAGATACATCAAAAACAAGCGTAATCTGTGATCACTTCTATTTCTTACCAAAAACCGATATTTTGAGTGAAAACATAAAAGTCCGTTTTTCTCGAAAACTATAAGAGATACAGCAAAAATAAGCGTAATCACTTCTATTTCCTAACAAAAACCGATATTTTTAGTGAAAACATAAAGGTGCGATTTTCTCTATTCTATTTATTGCTAAAACCCGATATTTTGAGTGAAAACATAAAAGTCCGTTTTTCTCGAAAACTATAAGAGATACAGCAAAAACAAGGGTAAACTGTGATCACTTCTATTTCCTACTAAAACCTATATTTTGAGTGAAAACATAAAAGTCCGTTTTTCTCGAAAACTATAAGAGATACAGCAAAAACAAGCGTAATCTGTGATCACTTCTATTTCCTACTAAAAACCAGTATTTTGAATGAAAACATAAAAGTGCGTTTTTCTCGAAAAATACAAGAGATACAGCAAAAACAAGCGTAATCTGTTATCACTTCTATTTTTACTAAAACCCGATATTTTGAGTGAAAACATAAAAGTCCGTTTTTCTCGAAAACTATAAGAGATACAGCAAAAATAAGCGAAATCTGTGATCACTTCTATCTCTTACTAAAAACCGATACTTTGAGTAAAAAAAATAAAAGTGCGATTTTCTCGAAAGCTATAAGAGATACAGCAAAAACAAGCGAAATCTGTGTTCACTTCTTTTTCCTACTAAAAACTGATATAACTATAAACTATAAGAGATACAGCAAAAACAAGCGTAATCTGTCATCACTTCTATTTCCTACTAAAAACCCATATTTTGAATGAAAACATAAAAGTGCGTTTTTCTCGAAACCTATATGAGATACAGCAAAAACAAGCGTAATCTGTGATCACTTCTATTTTTACTAAAACCCGATATTTTGAGTGAAAACATAAAAGTGCGATTTTCTCGAAAGCTATAAGAGATACAGCAAAAACAAGCGAAATCTGTGATCACTTTTATTTCCCACCAAAAGCCAATATTTTGAGTGAAAACATAAAAGTCCGTTTTTCTGGAAAACTATAAGAGATACAGCAAAAACAAAAGTAATCTGTGATCACTTATATCTCTTACCAAAAACCGATATTTTGAGTCAAAACATAAAAGTCCGTTTTTCTATTTCCTAACAAAGACCGATATTTTGAGTGAAAACATAAAAGTCAGTTTTTCTCGAAAACTATAAGAGATACAGCAAAAACAAGCGAAATCTGTGATCACTTCTATTTCCTTTTAAAATCTGATATATATTGAGTGAAAACATAAAAGTCCGTTTTTCTCGAAAACTATAAGAGATACAGCAAAAACAAGCGTAATCTGTCATCACTTCTATTTCCTACTAAAAACCGATATTTTGAGTGAAAACATAAAAACAAGCGTAATCTGTGATCACTTCTATTTCTTACCAAAAACCGTTATTTTGAGTGAAAACATAAAAGTCCGTTTTTCTCGAAAACTATGAAAGATACAGCAAAAACAAGTGAAATCTGTGATCACTTCTATTTCCTAACAAAAACCGATATTTTGAGTGAAAACATAAAAGTCCGTTTTTCTCGAAAACTATAATAGATACAGAAAAAACAAGAGTAATATGTCATCACTTCTATTTCCTACTAAAACCGGTAATTTGAATGAAAACATAAAAGTCCGCTTTTCTCGAAAACTATATGAGATACAGCAAAAACAAGCGTATTCTGTGATCACTTCTATTTTTACTAAAACCCGATATTTTGAGTGAAAACATAAAAGTCTGTTTTTCTCGAAAACTATAAGAGATACAGCAAAAATAAGCGAAATCTGTGATCACTTCTATTGCTTACCAAAAACCGATATTTTGAGTGAAAACATAAAAGTCCGTTTTTCTCGAAAACTATAAGAGATACAGCAAAAACAAGCGTAATCTGTGATCCCTTATATTTCTTGCCAAAAACCGATATTTTGAGTGAAAACATAAAAGTCCGTTTTTCTCAAAAACTATAAGAGATACAGCAAAAACAAGTGAAATCTGTGTTCACTTCTATTTCATACCAAAACCCGATATTTTGAGTTCCGTTTTTCTCGAAAACTATAAGAGATACAGCAAAAACAGATGAAATCTGTGATCACATCTATTTCCTAACTAAAACCGATATTTTGAGTGAAAACATAAAAGTCCGTTTTTCTCGAAAACTATAAGAGATACAGCAAAAACAAGTGAAATCTGTGATCACTTCTATTTCCTACTAAAAACTGATATTTTGAGTGAAAATATAAAAGTCCGTTTTTCTCGAAAACTATAAGAGATATAGCAAAAACTAGAAATATGTGATTACTTTTATTCCATACCAAAAACCGATGTTTTGAGTGAAAACATAAATGTTCGTTTTTCTCGAAAACTATAGGAGATACAGCAAAAACAAGTGAAATCTGTGATCACTTCTATTTCATTCCAAAAACCGATATTTTGATTGAAAACATAAAAGTGCGATTTTCTCGAATACTATAAGAGAAACTGTATTAAGTTAATGGCGCTAATTAGATTAAGTTAATGGCAATAAGTTTTGTTCTTATCTTAGTTCCCCCTAGGGGCATGTTTACATGATGAGAGTCACATCATGGTGTTTTGCAATCCAGGTGCTACCAGTATCTCTGATCTGTCGGGACTATAAACTGGTGTTTACAATTCAATCGCTGGCTCGACCTTGGATAAATTGAAAAGAGGTCTAACTAGATCACCACATAATCTGGTACTACGGTTGCCCGTTGTTGCCCGCGGGACTGTGTCCTAGTTGGTCATTTGGTTGAGGTTCCTTCGGGATCCACGTAGTGACTGTGGTTTAAACCCAAATCGCGGTAAGAGAGTGCTTGGTTAAAAGACTGGTTCATGGTAAATACAATTTTTCAAGATATATTTCTGTTATCGTTCCTAAATGCTGGAGCGGTACGAATTACAGAGCATGACTGTGGATAAAAAAAATGTTGTACACGAGGTGGAGTTTTCTGATGTCTACTCTGATTTTGTAGAGAGAATGGAGTAACTGATGGATTTGAAGGATGTAGTGATGGTATAACGATATGTTGGATGGACGTGGTGCTCAACTTCACAGTGGGTCTTTGTGAAATAAAGTCTTGTCAATTAATATGATCCATGTTTCGGACTACCAATTACGTACCTCTAGGTGCTGTTGCCGAAACAACAGAGCCATAGTAGTCACTGCCCTTTCTTTAATTTATTTGCGATTTTTCTGTATGCTCAACTTTTCACAGTGGGTCTTTGTGACCACTGAAATAAAGTCTTGTCAATTAATATGATCCGTGTTTCGGACTACCAATTACTTCCTTCTAGGTGCTGTTGTCAAAACAACAGAGCCATAGTAGTGTGGTCATGCTCATAACACCTGTCTTTCCCCAACTTGATTACTCGAGTACTTGAGCAAAGTGCTTGTGCATAGACCGGTCCATCCATGTACAGATATTGCGACCTGCGTGAAAAATACACAAAGGCGCGGTGGTGAGTTGTTTATTATATTCGCTTAGTGATTGTTAAAGTACCACCGTGAGATAGGGCTACGGCCCAGTTACTCAAGTTAATCACTTCGACTTCAATTCTAGATCTTAGTCTATCTGATTAATACTTTTTCGCTCGATGTAGAACGCGCTCTGAAAGTTACATATCACATCATAACGGGGTATGAAGCCGAAATTCGATTGATAAATTAAACAAATTTTCTTAAAGTTTGTTAAGCAAAGTTTTCAAAATGTTTATTAATTTTTAATTTTTTTTCTGCTAAACATAATTTACACTCTATAAACTATGGAAATTACAATAGACCAATTTTACAGTTAAAAATGAATATAAAATAACTTAATACTAACAACGAGTATACAAATGAAAACTTTTTTGAAAAGTTTTTCTAAAATAAATTATTAGTAACAAATATAAACTAAAAAGGTTATTAAGTACTTGGTTTTTTTTCATATTCTAAAAATAAGAATAAATAAAATAAATAATATTTTTATAAACTAAATACTTAAACTAATATATTTGTAAGAAAAACATTACAACTAAGACTTGCAAATTTTACAACAGATTTTTCTTTGAAATTTTGAATTATTATAAAAAAATCTAATATGGAATATTTGTTTTAACAACTAAAACTTAAAATTATTTTCTTTAAAAGTATTGGATTTTGTCTTAAAATCTAAATAAAAAACTTTTTAAATTTTTCTTTTATACTACAATCGGGTAAATTATGTTCACAGTATTCGGTATCGCTGGGCCTTGTAAAGGGGTTGCATGTGTCATCATCTACCACAACATCATTTTGGTCTAGACACATGACAGATCTTCGGCGCACTGGTAAAGGCGCATTAGCGTTTTTACAGGTAACCGGACAAAATTGCCAAGGACCTGTTAGCCAGTGGGCTGGACAGGGCGTGTCATTGCATTTTTTAGTTAAACGCAAAGGACGAGCATTTTTGGCAAAAGCCCAACAAAGCTCAATGTCGGGAGTCACTAGATTTAAGACAACAAAAGGAATACTAAGTACACAAGTTGCTATAACTTTCTAGCATTTTAACTTACTTTTGCCGTTTTCATAACAAATCGGTTCACGATATTGCAGACCTCCACCACAGCTAACCGAGCAAGAAGACCAATCGCTTAATTTCCATAAAAAGTGTTTAGATGAACTAACATTTAAGGCGGGCAAAGTGAATTCATAGTAAATACCCTCATTAGGCTCATCGCCTCTAACAATAATCTGCAAAAGATATATATCATTCCATAACAAGTCTTTGGAATATAAAGTCCAAACGATTACTTACATATATAGCTATGGAATGTTGTATAGGTTGTGGAATTTTTATAATCTCTTGATCATCTATGCGATCATAGAAACTTTCAGCACCGGCTATTAGAAATTCACCCGGCATTGATATTAAACTGTCGCCATTCAAATAAAATAAACTGCTATTCGCTCTAGCCACGCCCAGAAAATGTGGTGAATTTCCCAATTCTTTGATAACAATATGACGTGCCTTTGCTGGCAGCACTACAATTTCTACATAACCTTCGGTAACCTTAAGTGTTTCACTATAGGTGGCCTTCACCGGTTTACATTGATCTCCTTGGCCACCGCACACGCCACAACGATCATCTTGCATATCTGAATCAACAATCCAATCGCAACCAACTTTCTAAAGAAAATCATATTTAGTTAAACATATTTTTTAAAAGTTCAGGGTTTTTTTCAGGGAAACAGGTGCCCATTACTCACCCTACAAATACCATCAATACACATATTGTTGGTACCCAAAGTACAAGGTGTACCATCTAAAACCACATCACCCCAATTGGCAATAATAGTATCATCCTCATCCGTACAATAAAGTTTGCAAGGATTTTCTGTTAAGTTTAAAAAAAAAATATAATAATTAATAAATTGTAAATCATTCATTAAATCGTTACTAACGTTTATCAAAGTAGGGTAACCATTTATAAAATTCTCCCTGATAAGCTTTATTATTATACTTTTCACATTGTTTAGCACGAAAACTGGGCTCATCTTTGGGACAAGCATGAGGATTACATATTTGATACCTTAGTAAAAAAAACAATAATTTCATAAATTTCCTAAAACAAGAACAACTGTTCCTCCCCTACCTTTTCCTCTCGCCTATACAAAATGAACCACCATTTGCTGGCAAAGGATTATCACACTCTCTTTGTTGTATTGAAACACCACCACCACAAGAACGTGAACATTCACTCCATTCGGACCAATCACCCCAACCGCCATCAATTTTCTGCAGCGATTCTTTAGGTACACATTTGCCATTTTGACACCACTATTAAAAAAAGGAACGAAAGCAAAAAGATTAGCAAAAAAATGATTTCTTTCAAAAATTGTTAAAAAAATATTTAACTGAAAATTACCAAAACAAACCTTACGATTTCCACACGGTGTTCCTGGTGCTGTTGGTCTCATATTAGTAATACATTCACCATTAACACGACACCATAATGTTGAACAGATTTCATTCATGGACGAACAGGCACGTACTTCACTGTCTGTAACATTGTATTGTAGACGACATTGCACTTCGGCACTATAACGATGACCGGGTAGTTCCTCGGGATAAACATATTCTGTTATATCGGTGGGCTCATCATCTAAGCACTCGCCCAGACCTTGACTAAAATTTTACATTTTATTAGAATGGAAAATTAGTTTTAATCTTTAAAAAGTTTCGAGAAAACGAAAAGAATTTGGTCATAGACTTACTCTAGGAAATGTGTGATAAATTTTCGACTACAATTTGACCAACAAACTTGCAGGGTATCCGCTCCAAATGTTGGTGTCATTATATGCACTATAGAACCCACTCGCGGATGACAACCAATTTTTGCAGTATCGTGAAACATGCCAAAACTAAAAAACGAATAGAAAATTAAAATTAAATAAATTAAAAAACAAAAAATAAATTTTAAATTTAATGAACTCGAACTGTACGAACTAGAATTGAATTAGAACTGAACTAGAACTGAACTAGAACTGAACTAGAACTGAACTAGAACTGAACTAGAACTGAACTAGAACTGAACTAGAACTGAACTAGAACTGAACTAGAACTGAACTAGAACTGAACTAGAACTGAACTAGAACTGAACTAGAACTGAACTAGAACTGAACTAGAACTGAACTAGAACTGAACTAGAACTGAACTAGAACTGAACTAAAATTGAACTAGAACTGAACTAGAATTAAACTAGAACTAAAACTATACAAGAACAATAATTGTATAATTTTACGAATTTTACAACCTGAATGAAACTTTATGTCATAATTGTTAACAACATACTTATCAAAATATCAAATTAAATTAATTGACTTGTTAAAAAACAGCTTACAAGTGTATTTTACTAAACTTCAGCAACAACACAAAAAAGAAACTGTCAAACTTATGCTATTATCAGATCAATCATCGAATAAACATTTGCTTATAAATAATTTAAATATTATGCACAGTCAATAGTGAATGAACACTAAAGAAACACTTGTCGCTGAAATCAAATAAAATAACGAAAAATAAACTAAAAAAAAAAAAATAAACATAACTCTTTAATAATGATAGCTAAATAGGTTTCTGGTCTATTGAATTTAGTGATTTTGTGTATTTTACTTTTGTTTTGAAACGAAATCAAGTAGCACTTGAATGAAACAAAAAAAAATATATAAATAAAAATAAACTACTTTTGATACAAATACACAAAGTAAACAAATACGTATCTAAACACACTTAAAAGCAGCTATAGATTTAGATATCTGGTGGAAGTTGTACCACCTGTAGTGCTTTTTTGTTGTAGCAGACATCATAATGGCAACAAACTAAACAGATCTGGAGGAGGTTGGTTAAACGTACTACATGAGGATACTACATATAAGTTGAATGCGTGGAGTTGTATTTAAAAGAAACAGCCCACACTTAAACGGAAATAAACTCAAGTGACACACAAACACCAATAAATATAAAGAAAATGAAAAATACAAAACAACAAACGTAAAATTGTAAATTACACGCTCATACATAAATTACAAGAGTTGTAGGCAAAATAGTAAAATCTAAAGTCCAAAAAAAATTGAATATTTTTTTAATGAATGAATTTTATTTCGCTCACATCTTACTGGTCAAAAACAACCACACATTTTCACTTTATTCACTTCCATTACATTGCAATTCGTTCTAATTTATTTCTTTGTTTTAGTTTTTTTTTTAATTTGCAATAATTTGAACATTTTGCCTTGATTGCTATTGTTTTTAAATTGATTTTTTTATAAATTTTATTAAGCTATTAAATTGATTTTATGTAATTTTTGTAACATTGTTTCAGAATTTATTAAAGAAAAATCTACACATTTACAACCCCGTTTAAATATTGCAACTGACCTCTTTGAGGCAAAACTTACACCCACTTTATAATGTCATTATTGCATAAAAGACCAGTCTTTATATAATTAAAATCAAAAGAAAACAAAGCAAAGAAACGTAACGTATAGGTTATATACAATATATATTTATAACAATTTGTCTATTATCGTTGTTGTTGGTTTTTTACTCTTTCGATTGTTTATCTGTGCAGTTACTTTGGGAGGTAAAATGCCAAGATTTATTATAAATGAATTTATTGTATTTTTGCAACAAGTGCATAATAAGCAAATTATTTTGTGGGAAGGAGAAGAATGCTAAATTACATTCAGTTCTAGTTCAGTTCTAGTTCAGTTCTAGTTCAGTTCTAGTTCAGTTCAAGTTCAGTACTAGTTCAGTTCTGGTTCAGTTCTAGTTCAGTTCTAGTTCAGTTCTAGTTCAGTTCTAGTTCAGTTCTAGTTCAGTTCTAGTTCAGTTCTAGTTCAGTTCTAGTTCAGTTCTAGTTCAGTTCTAGTTCAGTTCTAGTTCAGTTCTAGTTCGGTTCTAGTTCAGTTCTAGTTCAGTTCTAGTTCAGTTCTAGTTCAGTTCTAGTTCAGTTCTAGTTCAGTTCTAGTTCAGTTCTAGTTCAGTTCTAGTTCAGTTCTAGTTCAGTTCTAGTTCAGTTCTAGTTCAGTTCTAGTTCAGTTCTAGTTCAGTTCTAGTTCAGTTCTAGTTCAGTTCTAGTTCAGTTCTAGTTCAGTTCTAGTTCAGTTCTAGTTCAGTTCTAGTTCAGTTCTAGTTCAGTTCTAGTTCAGTTCTAGTTCAGTTCTAGTTCAGTTCTGTTTCAAAAAGTTCTATAATATTATGAGGATACAATTTTTAGTAATTTTCGAAATTTAAGAATGTTAGGTTACTTCTCTTAATAAACAAGTTTAAGTTCATACAAACGGAGCATTTTATTTAATATTCATACAAAATACAAATGAGAACACAATCATATAAACGTACTTAATACATATTTACATGCTAACGAGAACAAGTGCAAAATAGTACGTACGTAAATGAATATTGGAAATGCAATAAAATGTGTGGGATTTTTTATAATTTTTAATTTTATTTTTTTGTTTTTGTAGCTGGTGAATAATAAAACTAGTGCCGGTTAGTTTACCGTATTCAATGTAATAATTCGTAAAAGTCTCTCGATTAATAGAAAACAACTTAATTGTTGTATTCATTATCGTTGTTGTTGCTAATGTTGTTGTCATTAACATTTTGCCGTTGTCGTTTTTGTTGTTGCTATTTTGTGATAATTTTCCAGCTAGACTGCTTGGTTTTCTATGCCTGGTGGCGGCGATTCATGTTTTAACGATTTCATTCAATTCGTCTGTCCCTCCATAAGTTTGTCAATCAGTTCAGTTGATTATACACTCAAGAGCTCGTAGTGTATTTGTTGTTGTTTTTTTTTTTTTTTTTTGTTATTTTACATTCTTACAAACATATAAGAACTTTTAAATATTCATATTGTCGTAATCATATTCGTGTTTGAAGTCAATATTCATACATTTGTGTCTAAACATGCCATACAATTTAATTATTTATTCACGGTAGTTAAAAAATTATAATTTATACAATGGCAATAACAACGTTAACAGCAACAACAATTATATTGTAATAAATGACTAAAGATAAACAAGTCATTTTTCAAACGCAATTTAATTAGAATTTAGATCAAATGTTATTAGAGTTTTTGTAATATGATTTGTTGTCGTAGTTTTCCTATAATAGAGGGCAGATAAAAAGGTGAATACAATAAACCCTACATTAAGATTTAAGAAATTTGAAACTATAGTTTAAAACTGAGATAATTTCATATAAATTAAATTTATTATTCACACTCGTGTTTATTAATGTACTTTATGGGTTCCCCTTTGATTTATTGCTAATAAATATGGAAAGAATTATACTGAATTAATTTAATCATGTTCTATTGCTAAAGTGTTTTTAGAATTGACGTAATGTTACATATTTAACTGTATAAGTAATTTATTTTTATGTGCACTCTATAGAACACATTTAAATTTTATGAATTGTTTATGATTGTCCTACTAATTGGTGCTGCTCTTGTTCTGTTTTAGTTCTTTCTTGTTGTCTTCTACTGCTGTTCTAGTTCTGTTCTTGTTCTGTTCTAGTTCTATTCTAGTTCTGTTCTATTTCTGTTCTATTTCTGTTCTGTTCTAGTTCTGTGCTAGTTCTGTTCTATTTCTGTTCTATTTCTGTTCTGTTCTAGTTCTGTGCTAGTTCTGTTCTAGTTCTGTTCTAGTTCTAGTTCTGTTCTAGTTCTGTTCTAGTTCTGTTCTAGTTCTGTTCTAGTTCTATTCTAGTTCTATTCTAGTTCTATTCTAGTTCTGTTCTAGTTCTGTTCTAGTTCTGTTCTAGTTCTGTTCTAGTTCTGTTCTAGTTCTGTTCTAGTTCTGTTCTAGTTCTGTTCTAGTTCTGTTCTAGTTCTGTTCTAGTTCTGTTCTAGTTCTGTTCTAGTTCTGTTCTAGTTCTGTTCTAGTTCTGTTCTAGTGCTGTTCTAGTTCTGTTCTAGTTCAGCTCTAGTTCTATTCCAGTTCTATTCTAGTTCTATTCTAGTTCTATTCTAGTTCTATTCTAGTTCTATTCTAGTTCTATTCTAGTTCTATTCTAGTTCTGTTCTAGTTCTGTTCTAGTTCTGTTCTGGTGAATAATAAAACTAGTGCCGGTTAGTTTACCGTATTCAATGTAATAATTCGTAAAAGTCTCTCGATTAATAGAAAACAACTTAATTGTTGTATTCATTATCGTTGTTGTTGCTAATGTTGTTGTCATTAACATTTTGCCGTTGTCGTTTTTGTTGTTGCTATTTTGTGATAATTTTCCAGCTAGACTGCTTGGTTTTCTATGCCTGGTGGCGGCGATTCATGTTTTAACGATTTCATTCAATTCGTCTGTCCCTCCATAAGTTTGTCAATCAGTTCAGTTGATTATACACTCAAGAGCTCGTAGTGTATTTGTTGTTGTTTTTTTTTTTTTTTTTTTTTGTTATTTTACATTCTTACAAACATATAAGAACTTTTAAATATTCATATTGTCGTAATCATATTCGTGTTTGAAGTCAATATTCATACATTTGTGTCTAAACATGCCATACAATTTAATTATTTATTCACGGTAGTAAAAAAATTATAATTTATACAATGGCAATAACAACGTTAACAGCAACAACAATTATATTGTAATAAATGACTAAAGATAAACAAGTCATTTTTCAAACGCAATTTAATTAGAATTTAGATCAAATGTTATTAGAGTTTTTGTAATATGATTTGTTGTCGTAGTTTTCCTATAATAGAGGGCAGATAAAAAGGTGAATACAATAAACCCTACATTAAGATTTAAGAAATTTGAAACTATAGTTTAAAACTGAGATAATTTCATATAAATTAAATTTATTATTCACACTCGTGTTTATTAATGTACTTTATGGGTTCCCCTTTGATTTATTGCTAATAAATATGGAAAGAATTATACTGAATTAATTTAATCATGTTCTATTGCTAAAGTGTTTTTAGAATTGACGTAATGTTACATATTTAAACTGTATAAGTAATTTATTTTTATGTGCACTCTATAGAACACATTTAAATTTTATGAATTGTTTATGATTGTCCTACTAATTGGTGCTGCTCTTGTTCTGTTTTAGTTCTTTCTTGTTGTCTTCTACTGCTGTTCTAGTTCTGTTCTTGTTCTGTTCTAGTTCTATTCTAGTTCTGTTCTATTTCTGTTCTATTTCTGTTCTGTTCTAGTTCTGTGCTAGTTCTGTTCTATTTCTGTTCTATTTCTGTTCTGTTCTAGTTCTGTGCTAGTTCTGTTCTAGTTCTGTTCTAGTTCTAGTTCTGTTCTAGTTCTGTTCTAGTTCTGTTCTAGTTCTGTTCTAGTTCTATTCTAGTTCTATTCTAGTTCTATTCTAGTTCTGTTCTAGTTCTGTTCTAGTTCTGTTCTAGTTCTGTTCTAGTTCTGTTCTAGTTCTGTTCTAGTTCTGTTCTAGTTCTGTTCTAGTTCTGTTCTAGTTCTGTTCTAGTTCTGTTCTAGTTCTGTTCTAGTTCTGTTCTAGTGCTGTTCTAGTTCTGTTCTAGTTCAGCTCTAGTTCTATTCCAGTTCTATTCTAGTTCTATTCTAGTTCTATTCTAGTTCTATTCTAGTTCTATTCTAGTTCTATTCTAGTTCTATTCTAGTTCTGTTCTAGTTCTGTTCTAGTTCTGTTCTAGTTCTGTTCTAGTTCTGTTCTAGTTCTGTTCTAGTTCTGTTCTAGTTCTATTCTAGTTCTATTCTAGTTCTGTTCTAGTTCTGTTCTAGTTCTGTTCTAGTTCTGTTCTAGTTCTGTTCTAGTTCTATTCTAGTTCTGTTCTAGTTCTGTTCTAGTTTTGTTCTAGTTCTGTTCTAGTTCTATTCTAGTTCTATTCTAGTTCTATTCTAGTTCTATTCTAGTTCTATTCTAGTTCTGTTCTAGTTCTGTTCTAGTTCTGTTCTAGTTCTGTTCTAGTTCTGTTCTAGTTCTGTTCTAGTTCTGTTCTAGTTCTGTTCTAGTTCTGTTCTAGTTCTGTTCTAGTTCTGTTCTAGTTCTGTTCTAGTTCTGTTCTAGTTCTGTTCTAGTTCTGTTCTAGTTCTGTTCTAGTTCTGTTCTAGTTCTGTTCTAGTTCTGTTCTAGTTCTGTTCTAGTTCTGTTCTAGTTCTGTTCTAGTTCTGTTCTAGTTCTGTTCTAGTTCTGTTCTAGTTCTGTTCTGTTCTAGTTCTGTTCTAGTTCAGTTCTAGTTCAGTTCTAGTTCTGTTCTAGTTCTGTTCTAGTTCTGTTCTAGTTCTGTTCTAGTTCTGTTCTAGTTCTGTTCTAGTTCTGTTCTAGTTCTATTCTAGTTCTATTCTAGTTCTATTCTAGTTCTATTCTAGTTCTGTTCTAGTTCTATTCTAGTTCTGTTCTAGTTCTGTTCTAGTTCTGTTCTAGTTCTGTTCTAGTTCTGTTCTAGTTCTGTTCTAGTTCTGTTCTAGTTCTGTTCTAGTTCTGTTCTAGTTCTGTTCTAGTTCTGTTCTAGTTCTGTTCTAGTTCTGTTCTAGTTCTGTTCTAGTTCTGTTCTAGTTCTGTTCTAGTTCTGTTCTAGTTCTGTTCTAGTTCTGTTCTAGTTCTGTTCTAGTTCTGTTCTAGTTCTGTTCTTTTAGTTATTTTTTCTTTTTCTGTTCTTTTTATTGTTTTTTATTTTTTTTTCTTCGTTAGTTCTGTTCTAGTTCTGTTCTAGTTCTGTTCTAGTTCTGTTCTAGTTCTGTTCTAGTTCTGTTCTAGTTCTGTTCTAGTTCTGTTCTAGTTCTGTTCTAGTTCTGTTCTAGTTCTGTTCTAGTTCTGTTCTAGTTCTGTTCTAGTTCTGTTCTAGTTCTGTTCTAGTTCTGTTCTAGTTCTGTTCTAGTTCTGTTCTAGTTCTGTTCTAGTTCTGTTCTAGTTCTGTTCTAGTTCTGTTCTAGTTCTGTTCTAGTTCTGTTCTAGTTCTGTTCTAGTTCTGTTCTAGTTCTGTTCTAGTTCTGTTCTAGTTCTGTTCTAGTTCTGTTCTAGTTCTGTTCTAGTTCTGTTCTAGTTCTGTTCTAGTTCTGTTCTAGTTCTGTTCTAGTTCTGTTCTAGTTCTGTTCTAGTTCTGTTCTAGTTCTGTTCTAGTTCTGTTCTAGTTCTGTTCTAGTTCTGTTCTAGTTCTGTTCTAGTTCTGTTCTAGTTCTGTTCTAGTTCTGTTCTAGTTCTGTTCTAGTTCTGTTCTAGTTCTGTTCTAGTTCTGTTTTAGTTCTGTTCTAGTTCTGTTCTAGTTCTGTTCTAGTTCTGTTCTAGTTCTGTTCTAGTTCTGTTCTAGTTCTGTTCTAGTTCTGTTCTAGTTCTGTTCTAGTTCTGTTCTTTTTCTGTTCTAGTTCTGTTCTAGTTCTGTTCTAGTTCTGTTCTAGTTCTGTTCTAGTTCTGTTCTAGTTCTGTTCTAGTTCTGTTCTAGTTCTGTTCTAGTTCTGTTCTAGTTCTGTTCTAGTTCTGTTCTAGTTCTGTTCTAGTTCTGTTCTAGTTCTGTTCTAGTTCTGTTCTAGTTCTGTTCTAGTTCTGTTCTAGTTCTGTTCTAGTTCTGTTCTAGTTCTGTTCTAGTTCTGTTCTAGTTCTGTTTTTCTAGTTCTGTTCTAGTTCTGTTCTAGTTCTGTTCTAGTTCTGTTCTAGTTCTGTTCTAGTTCTGTTCTAGTTCTGTTCTAGTTCTGTTCTAGTTCTGTTCTAGTTCTGTTCTAGTTCTGTTCTAGTTCTGTTCTAGTTCTGTTCTAGTTCTGTTCTAGTTCTGTTCTAGTTCTGTTCTAGTTCTGTTCTAGTTCTGTTCTAGTTCTGTTCTAGTTCTGTTCTAGTTCTGTTCTAGTTCTGTTCTAGTTCTGTTCTAGTTCTGTTCTAGTTCTGTTCTAGTTCTGTTCTAGTTCTGTTCTAGTTCTGTTCTAGTTCTGTTCTAGTTCTGTTCTAGTTCTGTTCTAGTTCTGTTCTAGTTCTGTTCTAGTTCTGTTCTAGTTCTGTTCTAGTTCTGTTCTAGTTCTGTTCTAGTTCTGTTCTAGTTCTGTTCTAGTTCTGTTCTAGTTCTGTTCTAGTTCTGTTCTAGTTCTGTTCTAGTTCTGTTCTAGTTTCTGTTCTAGTTCTGTTCTAGTTCTGTTCTAGTTCTGTTCTAGTTCTGTTCTAGTTCTGTTCTAGTTCTGTTCTAGTTCTGTTCTAGTTCTGTTCTAGTTCTGTTCTAGTTCTGTTCTAGTTCTGTTCTAGTTCTGTTCTAGTTCTGTTCTAGTTCTGTTCTAGTTCTGTTCTAGTTCTGTTCTAGTTCTGTTCTAGTTCTGTTCTAGTTCTGTTCTAGTTCTGTTCTAGTTCTGTTCTAGTTCTGTTCTAGTTCTGTTCTAGTTCTGTTCTAGTTCTGTTCTAGTTCTGTTCTAGTTCTGTTCTAGTTCTGTTCTAGTTCTGTTCTAGTTCTTTCTAGTTCTGTTCTAGTTCTGTTCTAGTTCTGTTCTAGTTCTGTTCTAGTTCTGTTCTAGTTCTGTTCTAGTTCTGTTCTAGTTCTGTTCTAGTTCTGTTCTAGTTCTGTTCTAGTTCTGTTCTAGTTCTGTTCTAGTTCTGTTCTAGTTCTGTTCTAGTTCTGTTCTAGTTCTGTTCTAGTTCTGTTCTAGTTCTGTTCTAGTTCTGTTCTAGTTCTGTTCTAGTTCTGTTCTAGTTCTGTTCTAGTTCTGTTCTAGTTCTGTTCTAGTTCTGTCCTAGTTCTGTTCTAGTTCTGTTCTAGTTCTGTTCTAGTTCTGTTCTAGTTCTGTTCTAGTTCTGTTCTAGTTCTGTTCTAGTTCTGTTCTAGTTCTGTTCTAGTTCTGTTCTAGTTCTGTTCTAGTTCTGTTCTAGTTCTGTTCTAGTTCTGTTCTAGTTCTGTTCTAGTTCTGTTCTAGTTCTGTTCTAGTTCTGTTCTAGTTCTGTTCTAGTTCTGTTCTAGTTCTGTTCTAGTTCTGTTCTAGTTCTGTTCTAGTTCTGTTCTAGTTCTGTTCTAGTTCTGTTCTAGTTCTGTTCTAGTTCTTTTCTAGTTCTTTCTAGTTCTGTTCTAGTTCTGTTCTAGTTCTGTTCTAGTTCTGTTCTAGTTCTGTTCTAGTTCTGTTCTAGTTCTGTTCTAGTTCTGTTCTAGTTCTGTTCTAGTTCTGTTCTAGTTCTGTTCTAGTTCTGTTCTAGTTCTGTTCTGTTTCTGTTCTAGTTCTGTTCTAGTTCTGTTCTAGTTCTGTTCTAGTTCTGTTCTAGTTCTGTTCTAGTTCTGTTCTAGTTCTGTTCTAGTTCTGTTCTAGTTCTGTTCTAGTTCTGTTCCTGTTCTAGTTCTGTTCTAGTTCTGTTCTAGTTCTGTTCTAGTTCTGTTCTCTGTTTCTGTTCTAGTTCTGTTCTAGTTCTGTTCTAGTTCTGTTCTAGTTCTGTTCTAGTTCTGTTCTAGTTCTGTTCCAGTTCTGTTTTAGTTCTGTTCTAGTTCTGTTCTAATTCTGTTCTAGTTCTGTTCTAGTTCTGTACTAGTTCTGTTCTAGGTTTGTTCTAGTTCTGTACTAGTTCTGTTCTAGTTCTCTTCCAGTCTCTTCCAGACTCATTTAGTTCTTTTTTTTGCAATATACAAAACATATTAGAGTTTATATTCAAATTTTAAACTCGTTTTCAATTTCGAAATAGCAACTAAATTCATGTTGAATATATACCATTGACAACAATAGTTATTTCAGGAATTAATTTAAAATTACTTAAGTTAGTTTTTAATGTAGATTATTATCTTATAACTTTGGTATTTATTACATGTGATATTTGTTGTTATATTCAACTTAATGTTTATTATTTAGACCCATTAAAAGTTGCTAATAACAACTAGTTAAATATAATTTAAAAACAACTAAAACAAGCCTTAATTAATTTAAATTATTCGATAATTACAAATGACTTTCATCAGTATTATTAATGTGTTTTAATTGTTGATATTAAATACTTATTTATTTATTTTCTCATAAATGCAATTGTTTCTTAATAAACTGTTATCATTTAAATTTGTTTAATTTATATAAAATTTCCCTTGAATTGCATGTAAATATTTAATAAGATTTATGATTTGTTTTCCTTTGATGTGATAGCTGGATATAATTTATATTTCAACTTAAAAATACATTTAGTTTTTATTTTTTTCTATTTAATATGAAAAATTGCATTATTTTTAATAATTAATCAAATTAGACTTGATTTCAAAAAAAAAAAAAAACAGAAAATTTAAATATTTTGTAAACACAGAAGTCAATTAGCTCAGGCGGGGGGTCTGTCTATTTGATTTATTTCAATGTGTCTGCTAAAGGGGAGCGACAGATTTGTGGTGTTAAAATTAAGTATGACTGTATTAATTTTAAATTTGGATTACAAATTGCATGATTATAGTTAGATAAAACTAAGTAGATTTTCTTCAGTATTGAAATAAATCTTAAACTTTTTATAGCTATTTTAGTTTTTAAAATATTGTTTTGCTAATTGCTTTCTAATTCTTATATTTTCAGACTGAAGTTTTAAAAAATTGTCTCATAATGGTAAGTTTATTTCTTTTTATTTTTTAATATATTTACTTACTTATGTCCCAATTCATGAGCTATCGTATGTGACAACATAATGCCATTGTCTTCATTAACACTGCACGATTGTTTCGGTTTACACATTCCACCGACATTAGCCAAACCCAGAGTCCTTTGAAAAAATAAATAAAATACAATTGAAATATTCTGAAGCTTTCAATATTTTACAGTTTTTTAACATTCATTCGAAAAAAAAACTTTTTACACCTTTTTATTGAATTTGCTATTTAAACTTTTTATTTAAAATAATTTTAAAGCCTTTTGAGATAAAATTTGTTTTAAGCTTTTCGAGGAAATGGTTGTTTTAAACTTTTTGAGCAAAAAGCTGTTTTAAGTTTTTTTTTATTAAAAAGCTGTTTTAAGCTTTTTGGGGAATAAGATGTTTAAAGCTTTTTGGGGAATATGTTGTTTTAAGCTTTTTTAAGAAATCGCTGTTTTATGCTTTTTTGTAAAAAATATTTATATCGTTCTTCTTGTGAAAAAAATTTAAGCTTTTTAAAGATTATTGTTTAAAATATTTTTTTTTTTGCATTTTGAAAAATAAACTTTTAAAACTTTTTATACATTTTTGTGTGTACATTTTAGTGGAATGATCTTTTTTAAGATTTTTGTGGAAAAAAGCTTTTTAATCTATTTGTGTAAAAGCATTTAAGCTTTAGTGAAAAAAGCTTGTTAAAATTTAGTTTTTAGGAGAGAAAACTTTTGTTTTACTTTTCTAGTAAAAACTTTTGAAATTTTTCTAGTAAAAGCTTTTTAAACTAGTAAAAGGTTTTTACACTTTTGTGGAAAAATAGTATTTTTTTAAATGATTTCGTTTTGATATTTTTCTACAAAAAAAAAAAAAATAATAAAAAGCTTATTTCCACAAACAACAAATTAACAGGGTAGCTGTACTCATAACAAGCATTTTTTGGAAAGTTTTTTTTTTCATAAAATCTTCTTTTCATAGGATGTTTTTTCTTAGAAAGGCTTTTTTCATAGAAAGCATTTCTGAAGGAAAGCTTTTCTAAGCTTTTTTATAAAAAGCTTAGAAAGCTTTTCCCTTAGAAAGCATTTTATAGTAAAGGTTTTCTTTTAGAAAGATTTTTATAAAAAACCTTTTCTTAAAGAAGGCTTTTCATAAAAACAGCTTTTCTTATAGAAAGATTTTTATAGAAAAGCTCTTCCTATAGAAAGCTTTTTATAGAAAAGCCTTTCTTTTCGAAAGCTTTTTATACAAAAGCTTTTCCTATAGAATGATGTTTATAGAAAAGCTCTTGTTATAGAAAGCTTTTTATAGAAAATATTTTATCTTAGAAATCTTTTCTTATAGAAAGCTTTTTATATAAAAGCTTTTCTTATAGAAAGCTTTTTTATAAAAGCTTTTCTTATAGAAAGCTTTTTATATAAAAGCTTTTTATATAAAAGCTTTTCTTATAGAAAGCTTTTTTTATAAAAGCTTTTCTTATAGAAAGCTTTTTATATAAAAGCTTTAGAAAGCTTTTTATATAAAAGCTTTAGAAAGCTTTTTATATAAAAGCTTTAGAAAGCTTTTTATATAAAAGCTTTAGAAAGCTTTTTATATAAAAGCTTTAGAAAGCTTTTTATATAAAAGCTTTAGAAAGCTTTTTATTATAGAAAGCTTTTTAAATAAAAGCTTTTCTTATAGAAAGCTTTTTTATATAAAAGCTTTTCTTATAGAAAGCTTTTTATATAAAAGCTTTTCTTATAGAAAACTTTTTATATTAAAGCTTTTCTTATAGAAAGCTTTTTATATAAAACCTTTTCTTATAGAAAGCTTTTTATAGAAAAGCTTTTCCCTTAGAAAGCATTTTATAGTAAAGCTTTTCTTTTAGAAATTTTTTTTTCCGATAAGCTTTTCTCATAGAAAGCTTTTTGTTAAATATTCATTTTAAAGAGAAATGTTTGGTAAAATGCTTTTTATTGAAAAAAGCTTTTTAAAAATTAACTTTTCGTATTAAAAATTACAGAAAAACTATTTGCTTAAAAAGCTTCTATAGTATATTATCACATAATGCTTATCACTAGCTAAGATTTCTGAAAAAAGTTTAGTGTCACAAAGTTTTTATGAAAACTTTTTAGACTAACGTTTATATATTTAAAGCTTTTACTAAAAACTTTTAAACAGCTTTTTATATGTTCTTTGCAAAAAGGATTTTTGCAACAGTTTTTTGTAAAAGCTTTTGACTGTCATTGTTTTTAAGGCTTTAAAGAGCCTTTTATTGTCTGAGCCAATATTGCCGAAGCAAAAGTTTTGCGAACATTTATGTAAAAATTGTTTCTTTTTAATTTCAATTGTTGTGTTTTTAGGAAAAAATCTATTTATAGAAAAAGCTTATTAAACAAAAGAAACTTTTTTTCTTTGCTAATATAAATATTTATTTTTTGCTTTTAATTTATAAAAATATTGTTGTTTTTATAAGTTATACTTACATACAATTATTGCCACAAATATTTTTACGTGTTATCAAAACTGCCACATCATGATGCTGAGGATCTAATTCATTTTCGGTATTCAATTTGTGTTGCCAACTGAAAATACAAAAAAAAAAAAAAAACATCACATAAGAAACATATTAATCATGAACTATTTAACTATAAATAGATCTTTAAGTTAAAACTTCCTGAGGAGTTTCGTTTTATTTTTTTTGTCCTAAAATTATCTTATCAATTTGGCAGCATCAATGAAATATGTAAAGTACATACATAGAGTAAAGAACATTCGTTATATTCTATCTAAGAATAAGCACACAATTACTTTTAAAGCTTAAAGCCATAAGTTGGCAGATATTTATAACTGGCGCCTAAAATAAAGACAGTATTAAGGAGGAGATCTTTATACAAAAAAAGAGTTTATTTTGGAAACTATAAAAAACGCTTTTGCAAATCTGAATACTACAGACACTTCTTTTTAAAGACCCTTTTTCAAATTTATGCAAATAAACTTTTACCACAACTCACCTACAAAATGTATCTAAATTCTGTTGGGCATTTTGTGTTAGATTCAAATCTGGATGTGTCTCATTATCGTGGAGTAGTATGATTCTAACTACAACTATTTCGATGGCATTACCAATACTGGGATCCTTATAGAGAGCAGATACCATATTCATTATGGTCAAAAGATAAGTCTCGATTTCTTCATGAAAACCAACCATTGTAGAATCGGCCACAATAAGAGTTTCTACATGTCGTGGGCTGCTAATTGAACGTTTCTTTCGTTGATGGCTGTTGGCATGGGATGCTAATGGTGATGGTTGCTGTAAATGAAACTCTGGTTTTAGATGATGTTGATGCTGATGTTGATGATGATGTTTATGTTGTTTTTGTTTTTGTTGTGGTTGTGGCGCAAAAGCGACTGTTGTTTGCTCAGATGATGCTGCTGCTGCTGTTGTTGTTGATGGAGATGACGATGATGATAAGATATCTTGGTTTTCCTTGTGGTTGTAGTCATGTTTCTTATGATGATATTTTTGGTGTTTAACATCCGTCGTTGTTGTAGTTTGATATTTATATTGAGATTTCTGCTGTTGATTTTCATGCTGATGCTGATGACGTAGTCTACGTATTTTTCTGCCACCTTGAATTTTTACCTGTATATAATTAAGTTTGGTTTTTGTATTATTTTTATTATTATATTGTTGTTTATTTGTCATTCATTTAATTTAATTTTAAAAGCAAATACAAAACAACAAAAATTATCATAAATTCATATAAAGAAAAAATCTCATTCATTGTAATGCATGCACCTACTCACCTTTCCTTGAGGTTGCCATTCTACTAAACGAGCTTCAATGCGTCTTTTGGGTTCTTTAGTACCACAATTACTTAAAGCCTTCTTTGGCTTCTTTCCATCGTTTTGCTGCAATTTATGTTGCTCCTGCCTGCGTTTATGTGGTTTCTTATTCTTGTTAGTGTTATTGTTGTTGTGATTCGTTGACTGTTTATACAAGGAGAGAAAAAAATTGGTGGAAAAAGATGTTTTGAAGATTTGTATTAAAAAACTCAAGCAAAACTGTTTTATAAAAAATCCCAAAAAAGTTTTTTCAGATAAAGCTTTTTTATAGAAAATCTTAATTTCATCATTTTTAAAGAGAGCTATTTATAGAAAAAATTTATAGGAAAGCTTTTCTTAAAAAAACTTTTTAAGCAAAACTGTTTTGTTAAGAAATCACAAAAAAGCCTTTAAGATAAAGCTTTCTTCATAAAAACGCTTTTTTTAAAGAAAAACTTTTAAACAAATCTGTTTTGTAAAAAATTGCATAAAAGCTTTTTAAAATAAAACATTCTTTATGAAAAGACTAGTTTCTTAGAAATGTTATAGAAAAGCTTTTTTTGAAAATTAAAACTTTTTTAACAAACTACTTTGGTTAAAAGTAGCAGAAAAGCATTTTGAAATAAAGCTTTCTTTTTTACAAAAAATGATTTCTAGAATTATTTTTAAGAAAAGCTTTTCTCATAAAAAGGTTTTTATAAAAACTACTTTTAAAGAAAGCTTTTTTCAAGGTTTTTTATATAAAAGCTTATTTTATAGGTGAAGCTTTCTTTTTGCAAAAGCTTATATTTATACAAATTTTAAAAGAAAGTTTTTTATGTAAAAGCATTTTTCGTAAAAACTTTTATAATTAATTAGTTTTTATAGAAATGTTTTTATAAATAGCTTTTTTAATAAAAAGCTTTTTAGAAAATCTTAATTTTTTTTGTTGAAAAATCATTGTTTTCAAAAGCTCATCATGAAAATAATAACAAAAACAACTTATTCGCAAAAAAGCTTTATTTTTACAAAAGTTTTCGTAAGAAATCACTTTCACATAAAAAAAGTGTTTTTGACAAAAAAGCTTATTAAATACAAAACGTTTGTAGAGAGAGCTTTTTTGAGAAACGAGTTTTGTCAAAAGTTTTGGTTTTCTAAAGTTTTTAGGGAAAAGGCACAGATTTTGAATAGTATTTAAAAATTCTTTTTTCGAAAGAAATTTTACAAATATATTTCTAACAAAAGCTTTATTTGAATTAAAAAAGCTTTTAATAAATAATAGTTTGTTACTGTTTTATAAAAATCTCTTTTTGCAGCAAATTTATATGTTGAAAAGCTTTTTTAAATCTTAAAGCTTTATGTCAAGCATTTCTTTATATAAAAGCTTTATGTTTAATAGGTTTTCTTATTAAAGCTTTTTATTAAAAAGCTTTTACTTTTTATTTTTTTTATTAAAAAGCTTTCACAAAGTTATTGTTGTTGTAATTGTTCTAATCATCTTGAGCAAAACTTCTTCTTATACAGAAAAACTTTCTGTGTAGTTTTTTTTTCATTAAAAACAAACAAAATCTTGGCATCAAATTCAATTTATTTTTCTTATTTGCATGTGAGTGTTGACAATTTTTTTTCATTTCGTACGATTTCCTCACTTATTTCGGACAAATGTACGATTTTGTTGTTGTTGTTTTCTTTTTGTAGTTATTTATTTATTTTACAATAGTGGGTTGTTGCAATTTGTCTGCCAATTTTATTAAGACTTGGTCTGTTTCTTTAAATGTCTGTCTGTCTGTATGCCAGTCCGTCCGTCCGTCCATCCATTCATTTATTTCTTTAGTGTCTGTCAACCTTCCTGTCTATTTGGTGAGTGTGTGTGAGTGTATTTTTTCCATCATCCAACCATTTATTTATTCATTCATCCATTCACAATTACACAGCCCACCTTAATTTTCTTCTTTTTTATTTAACAACTTGTTATGCCATTGGGTGAGTGTTAGTGTGTTGTAGTTGTTGTTGTTTTGTTATTTTTAATGTAAATTTGTGTAATTACCTTTTCCTTAACAGACGATCTTTGAAATACAACATGCGGATGTCCGTTGATGTTGTGGGCTGCATGATTTTTTGATGGCTCAATGTAGTATTCATTATTTTTAGTTTTTATATGACCGACCTGGTATTACGAAAAGAAAAAAAAAACAACAAATAGATAAATAAAATAATTAAATTAAAAATATGAAATTAAATTTTAGTTTTAGAAAATTTGTGTTTTACTAAATTCATAAAATATATGTATGAATAATGTATTTTTAATCCAATTTCTAAATTTGCTGTTAAAATCAAAATAATTAAGACACAAACCTAAATTTTATATTCGTGGCTTTAAAAGACCCTTTCATAGAAATTTAAACTTTTCCAACAAAAGACTTAAGAGCCGAACTTGACAATTTAACCATTTCAGAAAAGACTTAAGATACAAACGTATTTTGAAATTTTCTTGAACTTTTATGAAACAAAAGACTTAAGACACAAACATTTGTTAAATATTTAGTACAATTTTTTTTATTAACTGTAAGTTTTATTTTCTTAGCAAATTTTTGCACTAGTTTGAAAATTTCCCTCCTTACAAAAAATATCCCTTATAAGGGAAATTTTAGTTTTAAAGAAATTTACCCCAATTTCATTACGTTTTTTATTAAGTTTGTTTCTTAAACATAAATTGTGAAAATTTTTGTATATTTTCTTTATTTAAGAAAAATTTCCCTTAACGGAAATTTTATTTTAAATGTATTTTTATCAGTTTTTTTTCATATTTTTTACTAATTTTCTTTAAAAATGAAAAATTTTACATTAAAATATAAATTTCCTTTTTTGAAAAAATTTCCTTTTAAGGGAAATTTTAGTTTAAGACCAATTTGTCTAATTTTTATACTTCTTTGCTTTAATTTGTTCTTAAAACACAAATTAAAAAATAGGAATAAATTTCCTTTACTTATGAAATTTTATTTCAAAGAAAATTTTATAATTTTTTTCTGTTTTTAAAAAAATTTCCCTTTTAGGGATAATTTAGGCAATTTTGTCCATATTTTCTCTATTTATCAATAACTATTACTTTCTAAACATATTTTCGTTATAATTTTAAAATTTCCTTCCTTATAAAAAATTTCCCTTGTTAGGGAATTTTTAGTTTTAAGGGTAATTTCTCCAATTTTTATACTTTTTGCTTTAATTTTATTTCAAAACACAAATTATGCAAAATTTTGTAAATTTCCCTTACTTTTGACAAATTTCCCTTAAGGGGAATTTTGTTTGAAAGATATTGGTATCATTCTTTTTCATATTCTTAAAAAAAATTTCTTTAATTACGAAAAGTTTGACACTAAAATATAAATTTCCCATTTTTTTAAAAAATTCCCTTTAAGGGAATAATTTCATTTTTATTTAAAAGACAATTTTTGCCCATTTTTCTTTATTTCTTTATAACTTTCAAAACAAATTATATTTAAAATTTTAAAATTACCAAAAGAGATTTCCCTAATTAGGGAAATTCTAGTATTTCTTTCTCATCCACTGGGTTGACTTGATAACGGTCTACCGTTCTTCATTGAAGAACTCAGGTGACAATTTTTGTACATTGGCTTTGACCGGTCCATGCACAAGTACTTTGCTAGAGTTCTTGAGCTATCTAATCTCTGACCATTGGATGACCTCGGTTGATTCGTCAACAGCAACTAGAGACGTAAACGGTGGACCGAAGTACGATCCATCAATAAGCCGAAGACATTGTTCTTACTCACAAGGACACACTGTGGTAATTCTGATATGAACAGAGTATACTCTGGACAAGGAAGGAAAATTCAATGGTATCATATGTATATGATACCTTTTATCCATCATCATTCAACCCAGCACACATCTCATTCATACGACACATTCAAAAGAGAAAAACATACGACACATTCATTAGGTAGACGGGTGGGGTAAGGCCCGCCGAACTTCACATTCATCCCGTACCATATACAATTAATACCAACTCATTTCCAACGCTTAGTCCCACAGTCACTCCTCTGTGGGATATCTGTTGTTTTCGGCAACAGCACCGAACTTATCTCGACTTTATCATGCATCAGTCTTTTAACCGCCTCTTACTCTCCCCGCGAATTATGGTTTAAACCACAGCCACTACGTGGATCCCGAAGGATCCAGAGCGGTGCTCTGGTCTGACCTCTGTCAATGCAAGGACTACGCCAAACAGTAGACTGTAACCAATTTTTCACTCCCCCCAGACTGGAGGTATTGGCCACCTCTTTATACTCCGGGATTGCAATAACACCAAGGCGGAGGTCTTGCCAAGGTTACATGCGCCCGGCCCTATAAAGTATATATATTCTGGATCCTTTTAGATAGCAGAGTCCCTATATATGTTTGTTGAAATCAGTTTTTAGAAGACCCCAGATATCGACGACATCCAAATCTTCAATAATTCTGTTAGACATGCTTTTTAAATAAGCTATTTAAAATAAGCTATATTGGTCCATAAATAACGGAGATATGATCACTAGTGAGTTGTTATTGGCTAGAAACATAAAATTAAGTATATAGAGCCTGGCATAAGTTAGAAACTATAAAAGGGAACTTTTTGGTACTTTTTCGTTTTTCAAAAGGTACTTTTTGATTTATCTATAATAATGAACTTAGAAACATGTAATTAATCCGGATTACACGAAAACACACCAAAGGGGATTTTTTGGTACATTTTCGTTTTACAAAAGATGCTTTTTGAATTTTCCAAAATATTGAACATAGAAACATGAAATTAAGTATTTAAAGTCTGAATTAGGTGAGAATCCATAAAAGGGAACTTTTTAGTACTTGTTCGATTTTCAAAAGGTACTTTTTGAATTTTCTATAAAAATGAACCCAGAAACATGAAATTAAGTATGTAGAGCCCTGATTAGACAAGAACAAATCAATGGGAATTTTTTGGTACTTTTTCGTTCTGCAAAAGGTAATTTTTGAATTTTCTATAATATTGAACATAGAAACATGAAATTGAGTATGTAGAGTCTCAATTAGGTGAGAACCCATAAAAGGGAACATTTTAGTACTTTTTCGTTTTTCAAAAGGTACTTTTTGAATTTTTTATAATATTGAACATAGAAACATGAAATTGAGTATGTAGAGTCTCAATTAGGTGAGAACCCATAAAAGGGAACATTTTGGTACTTTTTCGTTTTTCAAAAGGTACTTTTTGAATTTTCCATAATATTGAACCTAGAAACATGAAATTAAGTATGTTGTGTCGGAATTAGGTGAGAACACATAAAAAGATAACTTTTTGATACTTTTTCATTTTTCAAAAGGTACACACCATGGTGAAGGGTATTTAAGACTCGGCATAGCCGAATATAGAACTCTTACTTGTTTCTACTTTTCCTCTGTAAATGATGATTAAATAATAAAAATTTTGTATTAAAAACATAAAATCCTGTTTAGTTAAAACATTTATTCTAAAGAATTGTAAAAAATCATTCTATGTACAACGCAGTAAACCCCCTTTAAAAAATTCCCATTAAATAAAAAATCTCAATATAAAGTTTTCTTAAAAATCATTTTAATTCTATGTAATTTTATAAAATGAGAATAAAAAACACACTACAACCAATAAAAACTAATACAATACATAGAATCGTGCGCAAACGTGAGTTGTTGTTGTTGCTGAAGCCCTGCCAATAACAATCAAATATTTAAGATCATGACATAAACAAGTGACGACCGACAACTCTATGACACTTTACAAAAAGTCAACAAAATGACAAAAAAAAAAAAACAAATACAATAATAAAACTAATAAATGCAAAAATAAATAAAATTACTAAATACTTTAAATAATGTTGTTGTTGCTGTTGCTCTCTACAACATCGTGCTTTAATTTGTTTTATTATTATTGTTGTTGTTATTATTATTGTTGTAATAAGTAATAAATATTAATAATAGAAAATAATAAAAAATAAAGAAAAAACGTTTAAGTGGTGTCATAAAATGTGTTTATGACTTTAATGACAAATAATTGTTGCTTCCGTTAATGTGAGAACTCTATGAAACACTCACTATTGGAGGCTTAAATAAGCGTTTGCTGTTTTGTTACTTTGCTCAACAAGTTACGTGTTAGACGTGTGCGCGGACACATTAGACACGACACGACTGGACTTTATAAGAAGTTTATTATTATTTTGATTTCTTTTTTGTTGTTGTTGCTGCTGTTGTGAATGGCTTAGAAGACAATGTTAGAAATTTTTATTATTATTTTTTTTCACTAACAATAAACATTAACGAGTTAAGAAGTGTTTTTTGAAAGGCAATGAAAAACAGTGGGAGGAATTAGAGTTTAATTTTGTGAAAACAAAATTAAATTTCTCTTCTAGATATTTATTTTTAAAAGCTACTAAAACGTCCAATGCTTTAATTTGATTTAAAACACAAATTTTGAAAAATTTTGTAAATTTCCTTTACTTATGAAAAATTTCTCTTTAAGAGAAATTTTACTTTAAAAGAATTTAATTTTTTTTTCATATTCTTTACAAATTTTGTTTAATAATGAAAAATTTTATATAAAAATAAAAATTTCCCTTTTTGAAAAAAAATTCCCTTTTAGGGATATTTTGTTAAAAGGCAATTTATGCCCATTTTTTCTTTATTCATCAATAACTTTTACTTTCCGAAGAAAATTTAGTGCTTAAATTAAAATTTCCCTTATAAAAAATTTCCCTTATAAGAGAAATTTTAGTTTTAAGGCCAAATTCCTCAATTTTAATACTTTTTTTTTGCTTTAATTTGATTTTAAAACACAAATTGTAAAAATTTTTGTAAATTTTATTACCTATGACAAATTCCCCTTTGAGGGAAATTTAACTTCAAAGGAATTTTTATTAGTTTTTTTCATATTTTTTACTAATTTTCTTTAAAAATGGAAAATTTTACATAAAAATATAAATTTCCCTTTTTGAAAAAAAATCCCAAAATATCCCTATTTTGTTTAAAACGTTTTTTTTACATTTTTTCTTTATTTATCAATAACATTTACTTTCTGAAAAAATTTTAGTGTTTATTTTAGAATTTCCCTTCTTATAAAAAATTTCCCTCATAAGGGAAATTTTAATATTATTTTGTTTTAATTTAATTTAAAAACACAAGTTATGAAAAATATTTTAAATTTTCTTTACTTATGAAAAATTTCCCTTTAAGATAAATTTTACTTCAAAAGAATTTTTATCAGTTTTTTCATATTCTTTACGAACTTTCTTTAATAATGAAAAATTTTACATAAAAATATAAATTTCCCTTTTTGAAAAAATTTCCTCTTTTAGGGATATTTTGTTAAAAGGCATTTTTGCACATTTTTTTATTTATCAATAACTTTTACTTTCTGAAGAAATTTTAGTGCATATTTTTAAATGTCCCTTCTTAAAAAAAATTCCCTTATAAGGTAAATTGTAGTTTTAAGGCCAATTTCCACAATTTTAATACTTTTTTTGCTTTAATTTGATTTTAAAACACAAATTTTGTAAATTTCCTTTACTTATGACAAATTAAAGGAATTTTTATCAGTAACAACGAACACAATCTGCAACATGAAATACACGATCCCTTTCGGAACCAGCCAAATTGTAACTATTTTGCAAATAAATTGGAAATAAACAACATTTCCTGAGACTAAGTGAACGAGTCTGCCGATTTTAAAATTTTTATTAAATCGATGCTATCTCATACAAATGGATCAAGTGGAATTGTATGTATGCTCTCTAATGATTCTTGAAAAGTTCTTATTGACTGGAAACCACAATAACAGACAGCGAATTCGCACAAAGATTACAGAAAGGAGTAAAAAACAAACGATTAACCTAATGACTACCTTAAGCTTTGAACAACGAACAAGATCTGCAACATGGAATACACAATCTATCCTGGATGACACCTTCTCATGCAGTGCATTGTGCTGGAACTAGGAATATAAGTTGTAAGAGGGAGGGTATAGGGGGTAGGGTTTGTGCACATTTGATTTAAACCTTTTCACATCGAAAGTGATGGGGAATACTTCTGCAGAAAGTTTGCGGTCTACTGGCCAATCGACCACAAATGTGTGTAGAGTTGTAATTTTGCTCTCTAAGGATTCCCGAAAAGTTCTTATTGATGGCACAAGAGCAAGAATTATGACATGAGTTCATGCAGCAATGTAAACTTTAGATCCAACAATGAAATTCTTGATAATATTGCAATACTGTAGGTAACTTCAATACAAACTGTGATCAATTAACAAAGAGATTACCATGGGAAGAAAATGTATATCTCGAACGCTCTTGTTAGGTAAGGTTAGGTTCATAGGAGTATATATGTATATTACATCAAATCCGAAGAATTACACCTAGGACACTATCGGGCCTGCTCAGTTTCTTCGACCTAATTCTTAAGAATTTCCCCATCAATGTTAGTGAGAAATATAATTTCCAGAAAAAACATTACCTTCAAGATACTTTGATCTAATTTCGACAAACATTGGCAAAGAAAGTGCTTCAGAGTTTCACTATCCTCTGAGTGTGCACACCAGAGATACAAGCCGATGCAAAATGATCGGCGGCGGCCTCGCAGCCGTTTTAGGTCGACGGCGGCTTATTATAGAAAATATCGGCGGCGGCTAAATTGTCGGCTCAATTTAAACTTTTCTTCAGAAATTGAACTGCTAAGCGTTTATAATATTGAAAAATCTCTGTATAATAGTATGTTATATAGAAACCTGTCTCTATGTAAGTTTTTTCTAGAGAACATTTATAATAGTTTTCACAATTTTAATATTACCACAATATTATGTGGCAACGCTTTTCAATTTGCAATAATAATTTAAAATAGTGGCAACTCCGTTCAAATTGGTGTATTTATTTTCCGAAATACATGTGTGGTTCCAATCTTTATCAGCGGCTACGCTTAAGCATTTAAGCCGAAAGAAGACGGCGGCGCAGCTTGAAAAATATTACCGTTTCGGTTTGTATCTCATGTGCACACACTCGGAATACGTACTAACCTCAGACTTGCTCATTTTTGAGAAGATTTCTCGACTTGACACTGTCCTCTTCATTCGTCTCAATCTGCACGTCCAATTTTGTATAGATGTGTTCCTCAGACTCAAAAAAGATTTCTCGTCTTGCTGTCATCATGGTCAGCCCATATGATCTTTGTGATTCTACCCAACGTTTCATTATTCCAAGTTACCTTATGGTATTTTCTCACCCATAGTTTGAATACAGCTTTAGAACACTCTTTTTACATTCTTCACAAAGAGGAACACAAAATCAAAACCAAATAGACAAAAACTGGCGTTTGCAACAAGAGAGAAACCAACCGCAACATCAATCACCATTTGATTACTGCTGCAGTTATGTTAAACTTTGTTGCTGATCATTAATTGTTGTTAATCATTAATCGATTATGATCACTGAACTATAACCTTTCGAATGGTGTAGTTTTTTTACGGAGGAAGAAGAAGCACTAATCGCCGATTTCGATTTGTTTAAAAAGAAAATGCAATTTTTTATAATTTTTTCTCTTTAATTAACCCACTGTGCCAATAAGTAAATGCTAAAAGTGGCGCCACATTAAGTCATTGTTTTCTAGCCACACCATAAACATAGAATCGAACAACAACTCAACTAAAAGCCAACAGATTTTTAACACTCACGCTTCTTAACACTTTGACTTGAATATAGACTTCCCCCAAGCAGACCTTAACAGACAAGACAGCACAACACAACAAAAGCTAGACAGGCATGCAAAATCGAAACAAAACACACACAATCTTACACAAAACTATTGTATGGGATATCACAACACAATAATAACTTCTAAAGAACAATTACATGATGGTTGTTTACAACTTAACACCATCCAAACATATTTTTTTATCATTCCAAAACAAAAAAGTAAATGTTCATACTTACCAAACCACGACACGTTGATATCGCTACCCTTGAATCTTGCTCTTGTCCTCTGACTTTGCCATGATAATGACAATTTGTATTTTTCTGTGGTCGTTTGCGTGTGCGTAAATCTCGTTTGTGTCGTTCCACCACTAAATGGGGCGTCATGAAATATGAATTGGGTCTAGAAAGGAAATTAAGAAAAAAAAAAATGGATGAAAATTACTTAAATGATTTACCTTCTGATGACAATTTCTTTAATTTATTACTCTAATTCCAAATGTAAAGTTTCATTTTGTATTTGCAACTGGTAATGAACTTCTGGTTCTGTGGAGGCAGTAGCTTGATCATCTTCTCTAAAACTTCGACGCCTTCGTTGATGCCGATAATGTTCGCCATGATGATGCGTTAGATTATGCGTTAGAAACTCACCAGTTGCTGTTACTTTTTTAGGTATAACCAGTTCACCAGATATCAGTTCGTCCGAATGCAGGCCTGCGAAAACAAAATTTTATTTAGCCATACATTTTTTTTATTAAAATTTTTAAATCTAATTATTTATAAACATATAATTATCCACTTTGTGACTTGATTTTATCAACAAAAATAATCTTTGAAATTATTTAAATAAATCATTCTTTCTTAATTTTTTTTAACATACAACATTTTATCTTTTGGTTTCTACATTAATAATCTTTTTAAATTGTTATTTTTGCTTAAAACCTGTATTTTCGTATTAAATTTGTTTTAATAATTATTATTTTTTTAGAAAAAAAAATTGTTCATCCCATAAATCACACTATATTGCAAATTGAATTGTATGTTTCTTTTTTCCTCGCTGAACGGCAATTTGATGTCGCATAAAAGTAGTATTTAAATTTAATTAAAAATAATTACACGGCTCAATGTGATTATGGCCAATTATTATGTAATGTAAAAGATACTGACAAAATGTATACCATTATACGAGGGTTGTTTAACGAAAATGAATATAAATTACATGTGTATATAATTTTTATACCCTTCACCTTCGTGAGAAGGGTATATATAAGTTTGTCATTCCGTTTGTAATTTCTATAATATAATTTTCCGACCCTATAAAGTATATATATATTCTGGATCCTTACAGATAGCGGAGTCGATTTAGCCATGTCCGTCTGTCTGTCTGTCTGTGTGTATGTTGAAATCAGTTTTCAGAAGACCCCAGATATCTGCGAGATCCGAATTTTCAATAATTCTATTGGAAATACGGTCGAATAGAACGCTATTTAAAATCAGTCCAATCGGTCCATAAATAACGAAGATATGAGTAAAAATCCGAGACCACCTCTGAAAATTTCATCAAAAATTTAGATTTTTCGTGCATGCTTATGCAGAAATAATAAAACAACAAAAACAAAATGGAGCATCAAGCGGTAAATTGTTTTGTTATTGTAATTGCTTGTTAATAAACACAAAGCAAAGAAAGAACATCACGTAACGTTACGTTGTCATTGGCTAGAAATATGAAATTAAGTATGTAGAGCCTGGATTAAGTGAGAACCTATAAAAGGGGACTTTCTGGTACTTTTTCGTTCTTCAAAAGGTATTTTTTGCAATTTCTATAATATTGAACCTAGAAACATGAAATTAAGTATGCATGGCCCGGATTAAGTGAGGACCCAAACAAGGGGAGTTTTTGGTACTTTTTCGTTTTTCAAAAGGTACTTTTTGCAATTTCTACGATATTAAACCTAGAAACATGTAATTAAGTATGTATGGCCAATATTAAGTGAGGACCCATGAAAGGGTACTTTTTGGTACTTTTTCATTCTTCAAAAGGTACTTTTTGAAATTTCTATAATATTGAACCTAGAAACATGTTATTAAGTTCGTATATCCCGGATTAAGTGAGAACCAGTAAAAGGGGACTTCTTGGTACTTTTTCGTTCTTCAAAAGGTACTTTTTACAATTTCTACAATATTGAACCTAGGAACATGTAATTAAGTTTGTATGGCCCGGATTAACTGAGTACCCATAGATGGGGACTTTTTGGTACTTTTTCGTTCTTCAAAAGGTGCAAAAGGCTTTAAACACATCATGGTGAAGGGTATATAAGATTCGGCACAGCCGAATATAGAACTCTTACTTGTTTCATTTCTAGTTCAGTTCTAGTTTAGTTCTAGTTCAGTTCTAGTTCAGTTCTAGTTCAGTTCTAGTTCAGTTCTAGTTCAGTTCTAGTTCAGTTCTAGTTCAGTTCTAGTTCAGTTCTAGTCAGTTCTAGTTCAGTTCTAGTTCAGTTCTAGTTCAGTTCTAGTTCAGTTCTAGTTCAGTTCTAGTTCAGTTCTAGTTCAGTTCTAGTTCAGTTCTAGTTCAGTTCTAGTTCAGTTCTAGTTCAGTTCTAGTTCAGTTCTAGTTCAGTTCTAGTTCAGTTCTAGTTCAGTTCTAGTTCAGTTCTAGTTCAGTTCTAGTTCAGTTCTAGTTCAGTTCTAGTTCAGTTCTAGTTCAGTTCTAGTTCAGTTCTAGTTCAGTTCTAGTTCAGTTCTAGTTCAGTTCTAGTTCAGTTCTAGTTCAGTTCTAGTTCAGTTCTAGTTCAGTTCTTTCAGTTCTAGTTCAGTTCTAGTTCAGTTCTAGTTCAGTTCTAGTTCAGTTCTAGTTCAGTTCTAGTTCAGTTCTAGTTCAGTTCTAGTTCAGTTCTAGTTCAGTTCTAGTTCAGTTCTAGTTCAGTCTAGTTCAGTCTAGTTCAGTTCTAGTTCAGTTCTAGTTCAGTTCTAGTTCAGTTCTAGTTCAGTTCTAGTTCAGTTCTAGTTCAGTTCTAGTTCAGTTCTAGTTCAGTTCTAGTTCAGTTCTAGTTCAGTTCTAGTTCAGTTCTAGTTCAGTTCTAGTTCAGTTCTAGTTCAGTTCTAGTTCAGTTCTAGTTCAGTTCTAGTTCAGTTCTAGTTCAGTTCTAGTTCAGTTCTAGTTCAGTTCTAGTTCAGTTCTAGTTCAGTTCTAGTTCAGTTCTAGTTCAGTTCTAGTTCAGTTATAGTTCAGTTGAATCATTATTGAAAGATATATAAAAGCTTTTTTTATTTTTTTCAAAACTCATACGACCCTCGTAAATCCTAAAAAAAGTACACATATAAACATAAATATGTATGTGTATGTATACACTACCAAAAGCCATAAATTCGCAAAAATTGCCATTTCAGAAAAAAAAAAATAAAAAATGAATGAAATAAATGACAAAAACAAAAAAATTCATTCATAAAAACAGAGTCATTCAATAAACAACACAAATCAAACGTTGGCGTTAAACTCTATACATATGCGTATCGTTCATAAACGAATAACAGTATGAATAAAATCTAAAAAAAATATAAATTTAAAAAACAAAATAAAAAAATTTTAAAGCATGTATTTTTTAATAATAAACACAGATACAATACACAGACACACATACGAAAAACTTGCAAACAATTTAAACTTATAAGATGCCATAAATCTTTAAATAAAATTTTATAAATTTTTATTTAAAAAAGAAACACACATTTAGTTGCCACCCATGTTTAACATCAACATTTAAATTAAAATCAATTTAAAGTGAACAGAAATTGAACAACAACAAAAAGAAAAACAACAAAAAGTGTAACATAATCGGCGACAGAATTGCAATAAACATGAATTTAATTTAATTAACATTTACAAGAGACATGAGAAAGGGGAGAGAATAAAATTGTTAGACAAATCTTTTAAAACCGTTTTAAATTAATTGATTTTTATAAGTGTGAACAGGGTCACACTCTTAGTGTGTGAGTAGTGATTTGATTTGATACGTTTTAAATTGATTTTCTAGGAAATTTATTGAAATTAATTGAACTATTTAAAAAAAACATATTCATGAGAAAAAATTAATTTCTTAATTAAATCCGCCTTGCAGATCTTTTTACAAAGAAGTGATTAGTTTACATATTGGGCAGTTTGTTTATAAAGTACAAATTTCGATATGTTTTCTCTTTATGTCCTTGATCGCACACTTTCCTTTAACATGGAAATATAATTGGTGGGAATTACTTACTACAATTGCTTACAAGTAATTAGAAAACTAAGTCAATGTAATGTGAACGTTACGTATTAGTCATTGAAAAGTATGTTATTAGGTAAGTGGTTATAATTGCAAGCCATTACCAAGTTTTTGCTGGGTATGTACATAATTAACATTTTCGACTATTTAATCGGTCTTCAATAAAACTTTAATGCAAAATGGGTCTTTCTTTCGACTTTTGTGGACTTGTGGATCTAGTGATACTCTAGTGCTGAGGAATATCTAGAACTAATATCAAAAAGCTTTCTACTCCGTTGATAGATAAAGGCGATTATTCCAAATTCATAGTTAGCTGATAGTTATCTTACCTATTTCGTTTACTAAAACCTTTATCATAAGTGGATCCCTTAAACTGATCACAATTTATAAGCAATTGTTATTAACTGTTTTCTGAATTTGTTGCAAATAAAGTTTTCTAATTCAATTATATATTTACAATAGTTGATCCTACATGTACCACCTTTCGAAGCTTTCACGAGAAATTTTTCAGTGTATAGACGATCGTGCAACCAGAAACTTACTTTACTTGGAGTGATTTGACATGTCCCACAGGACAGAGTTTCGTACTTGGTTTATTCCTGATTATTAGAAAGGTCCCTTTGGAATGCACGGAATAAGTTCGGTGCTATCGGTCGAAACATTAGATATCCCTTGGATTAGTGAATGTGGGAATATGCATGGATTTGTTGTCCCTCTGAATTGCAAATAAGTGAGTAATTTAGGAACATTATTAATATGTAAATATAAATTTCTACGAACAATACATTAAAATCCTCACGATCTGGTAGAATTTTATGCCGATATTTCTACCAATATACTTATTACATCAAGTAAGTGATCCGTACTACTTGATAAATATTGCAGTGATGTGACTTGTCACATAACTAAACAATGACGATCGTAATAGAATCATGTATATTTCAATATTAAAATTGGTAGTTCTACTGACAACATTAGATATATCACATTTATTTGAATGATCGCACAAGCTAAAATTATATTTTAAAATATTACAAACAATATCAAAATGACTCAGGAAGCAATCTTAATTGTTTCATGATCATATAAGTTACGTAACGCTCTTCCTCCGACCAAAATTCTAGATGATCGTGCAACTTGAACAATTGCGATCTAATTTAATCCAAAAAATTGAAAGCAATCTTAAAATGTGAGGAATAACATGCAAAACCTTAAGACTCACACAATCATAAATAATTTATTTAAAGCTTAACTATCTTTCTTCTCTTTTCTAATAGTTATACGGATCGATATAAGTATCGTACATAGAACTAAATACATTTCCATCAGAATCTGATAATGGTGCAGAATGTCAAAGTGTTTTACATGAACACCTGCGTCCTGATTTTCTTAGTCCACAGTGTGAACATTTTTGACGACTCCTCCACCGCTCCTTTGTGTATATTATGCTCCGATGCCATGTACAAGCACTTTGTTTAGGTACTCGGGCTATTTAATATCTGGCCATTGTTGTCCCGTTGCTTAAATTCTGAGAATCAAAAACATCACTTCCATTTACAAACACACAAATGGAATGGGCTCTGTTGTGTCGGCAACAGCACTTAAAATCGAAATTGGTAGACCGAAAGACGATTACAATAAATAATTTGACTTAAATCTGATATGGATAGATTAAACCCTACACATATACCAACATGGTTATGGTATCAAGGCAATGACACTATTCTAATCAAGTATACTTCTCATTCATTTGACGAACTTAATGAGAAAATCATCCGGCACACTTACTTTCAACGCAAAGTCCCTCATTCGCATTCTTGACTGATAGCACCAAACATATTTAGAATTGTGCATCCTAAAATGACCTCCCCAATAACCTTGCCTAGACAGACTCCGAAGCTCCGCCTTCTGGGCTACCTGTTTCCGTGGTACCAGATTATCTTATCAAACACTATTAAGAAAGGTCGAGGTTACATTTAAGCATCACCAGTTTATAGTTCCGTCAGACTAGTGGTACTGGTAGCACCATCAGGATAGCAATAACTATAAGGGTCTTTCATCAAAGTAACATCACCTCGAGGAACGTACGAAAAACTTCGCGAAGGCATAACCGATTCTATATTCAACCTTCTTAAGGTTTTTTACAATGTCTTTTCTATTACCTTACAAAGGGTCATATTACGAAACACATAAAAACTACAGTTAAGACAACATTAAGATGTTTATAGTCTTGTTATGTCACTTGTAATTCTTTTCTTTTAGATTTATTTCACGCTTATAAAGAAACAACTTTAGTTTCCACTTAAACAATGAATTTTTTTTTATACCCTACACCTCTATAAAGTGGGTAGTGTAATTAGGCGTTTGTTCTAATGTTGGTAACACTCGAAAATATTGGTCCTACAACCGAATATACCAATCAGCTCTCGGAATCACTTTCTGAATCGATTTATATATGTTCGTTTGTTCATACAGACTAACGGTCGTCTGAATGTCTTTCTGTTTGCAATTTTCCAGATAATTTGATTAAATTTGTCACATGCTCTTAGTTTGATCCAAAGACGAACGCTATTGCAAATGATTGAAATCGGATCATTGTTCTGCCTAGCCCCCCATACAACCGTTACCCCTGAATATGGCTTATAAGTATGTCAATAGAAATCGGCAAAATTTTCTTTCATGAAAGTTTAAATGACCCTGGCGATTTTTTTAACGCAGCCCGATGCGTTTGACCCTTGTTGTGAAATTTCTTGATGAAATTTTGTAAACATTGAACAGCTTTTCCATACATAATCAACTATTGTGAATGAAATTGTGTTCACCATAGTAATTTTCCCTACGAGGGAATTACAAATTTCAAGGGAAACAATTGTTCACTTCTATTGGCGATAAAGGTGGACATTATTGAAAAAAATAATCTAAGTTTCAAATATAATCACTGATGTAAGGTATCATATGGTCGCCCATTACCGACTATACATTCATACTTGTTTTTATTTGATTGATTGCAGTGGCTAAACTTGGACATGTCAGTCAGTATTATTACGGCTAAATAAATTCAAAAGATCAAATTACGAAATTTACAACATTGTTGTAGTTTAACTAAAACAAAAAGAATAAAAAATAAGAAAAACATTAAGAAAAAACTTGAAAAACAATTAAATAAAAACAAATATAAATCTTTATTATGAGTCCTAATATGAGTTAATATGGCATCATTAAGAGTTAATTTCTATAAAATTTCTATAGAAAAAATAACTAAAATTGGTCAACATTTTTAATTTACTTACACCCCCACATTAAGTGTTTCAGAGAGAACTGTGATTTATTTGGTCAGTGATTATTTTATTGTTTTTGTTTTAATATTTTTTTAAATGATTCGATGTCACTTCTATTTGAAATACATTTTTTTTAATTTATTTCTATTGACAAGGTCGTCAATTAATTGTTAAATAGTTTTTAGATCCGTTTCAGCTTCAATAGAGAGTGTTTTAATTAAGGGTGTTAATTAGAATCATAATTTTACAATAAACTGACCAATATTGTAAAATTATGTTAAATGTCAAGGATTTACAACTGTTATTGGTTAATAATTTATTAAGTTTTTAGATAGAGAAGTCAAAGAGTATATATGGAGAGGAAACTCTGTTGTCAAACTTAAGTCTGTTTTCAGAATGTAACCTGCAAAAATTTAGACTACTCCGCACATGTTTTTAAAGAGTACTTCTCAAAGGACAAGGACTGGTCCAAAACTAATCCAAATATACAAAAGTCATTCTCCGTTTAACATTGTAATGTCCTAGATAATGACAACGTAATTCATCAATTTATTGCATTTAAGGAATCCCAAAACTACTCCCTTGTTTAAATTATGGGATTACGTGATCCGCGACATGGTCTCATGTAATGCAGACTATGGATCATGTTATTTAAAAACAAAAAAAAACATGATCCATGTCTGTATAACATGGAACTACTTAGCGGACCATGTACTCCAATAATGTTTACATTGGAGTAGTTTGAAGATTACTTAAAAGGATCATTTAATAGATAATATAGATAGGAAACTCTGTTGTCTGTTTTGAAAAACCCAACACATCAGAATGTACCCTGCAAAAATTGAGACTACTCCGAACACTCGTGTAAAGACTACTCCTTAAAGGACAAGGATCGGTCCAAAACTTACCCAAATATATGAATAAAAAAACACATTCTTGATTTAACATTGTGATGTCTTAGATGAGGACAACGTAATTCATCAATGCATTTCATCAGAGTAATCCCAAAACTACTCTCTTGTTTAAATTATGAGATTACATGATCCGTAAGATGGTGCCATGTAATGCAGGCTATTGACCAAGTTGTCCTTGCCCGCATGATATGGGACTACTAAACGAACCACGTACTCCAATAATGATAACATTGGAGTAGTTTTTGGATTACTTAAATGGATCATATACTTGACGATATTTGTGCAGGGTAGTAGCAAAACAACTTATGGTAGTATTAGTGCATTCCCCATAGTTCAAATAACTCAACAAACAACCAAAATCGTAGGAGTGTTATATTCGACTATGCCGAATCTTCAATTCAATCAATTTCTGAAAGGGGCCTTATATGGTTGGTCAATTATGGGCCGATTCTCATAAAATTCGGTAGACAGATCAGAGCTTATAAGAAACTTACTTGTGTCAGCGCTATACTCGTATTTTGTCATATTCTGAGGAACACCTTATATGGGGGATAAGGTTAATTATGGACCGATCTCCTTTTTTGGGGGACCACTTGTATGGCAACTATATAAAAACCTGGACATATATTAGCCATTTTCAATACCAAACAAAACTTACCTATAGGTAATATTTGTATAAAATTACAAACTTCTAGCTCTTTCCTCTCCTTTCGACTCTATCGGCCTTTCAACAAAATAGGGGCTTTGGCTTCATAATTACGTTAAATGTTCTATTATGTCAACAAAAATCGTCAGAACTTAGTTTAATGTAACTTTAAATGACACTGCCGATTTTTGTAATGATCGGGACTCATTTAACACTAGCCCCCATAGAAACACCCCTTCAGGAAATCACTTGAATGTCAGAATTCATTTAAGGACTCTTCACATGATCACACTTTACGTACGTAAATTTCTAAACAAACAAGTAGAAAAGTTTAGTCGGGCATGGCCGACCATATAATACCCTACACCATGAGTATATTTTTAAAATTGTAACTTTTTATAAATTATTTATTTTTACTTTTTATAAAACTTTTATGTTGAATATTATTCCAAAATATTTAAGCAATTTATTGATAAAAAAAAACTAAATTTTCTAAATTAGGCTTTATATGGGTCAAATATGGGCCGATCCTTGGTAAATTTGGGAAAAGGATATATTTTTAAATAACAGTTAGTTTTGTTGAGTTTCATTGCGATACAAATGGTTACAAGTCAATTTTAGACGTTTAAGACATTTTTTTAAGGGGGATTTGTATGGGGGCTAGGGTCAAATAAGGGCCGATCCTTACGAAAATCTGCAGTGTCATTTATACTTATATAAAACTTATTTGTGCCAATTTTTAGAGAGATAGCAGAATATTTGATGTAATTATAACATAAAAAGTTCAAATCATGAGGTACGGTTGTATGGGGGCTAGGTGAAATAATGAACCGATTTCAACCATTTCCGACTCAAAAAACGATTCTGAATTGATCTGAGCCATACGACTGTCAAATTTTTCATACGTATTTTCTCTTTGTATGTGATGGTTTCATTACATATTGCGTTTAGATCATCCCATCCGTACTCTCCTACACTAAATTTTGACAGTTCATATTACTTGTGTAATCGTGTAAAGCCGGCTTTATAAACACTAATAACACGATTAAATACTAAATAAATAACTTTAAAGTAAACGTAAATTCCTCTACCAACATTGATAGGGATAAGCCCATATTTACCCCTTCTCCCCTCTTGTAGAAAATTCCTTTTTTTTCTACAGTAAGTAAAAGTAAACGCAAGCTCAACACCTCTTTTTACTAAACCCTTTTCAAGAGAAAAATGTTATAAAAATTAAACACTTACCATATAATTGTTCATCACCATAAACATGCCACATTGACAGTATTAGGCATAAAATAATATTTAATTGTAATTGAGGTTCCATTTTATTATTGATTAAGTTGTTTATTTTTTTATAATTTTACTTATTTTTTATTGTTGTTTGTTTTACTTTTATAATTATTGTTTAATTTAATTTGTTTTAGCATTAAAAGTGGAAATTTTATTTTTTTTGCTTAAAAATTCTTATTAATTATCCATTATCAATAAGTTTATTAATTTTATACATTATTTTTAACATTGCAATTTGATAAACATTGTTATGGAAACGTTTCCTTAAATGTATGAATAGAAATTTTTTAAATCTCTGGATCTGTAAAGAGAGAGAAAGAGAAAAGAAAGCAAATTTAATTAAAATCGTAAAAATATTTAAATATGTTTATAAAAGTTAAAAAATTTAAATTATAAAAAATTTTCATAAACTGAGTGATCAGATATAGGAATTGTTATCAAATAAAAGAGTAATTAAAATTTTTTCGTGCAAAAAATGACTTTATGATCAAAGATTTTAGTTTCTATAAATATTGGATTTATCTTATCGAAATATTTTATTTTTTTTATAAGTAGAGAATTGATCGCAAATTTTGTATAAAGAGAGTATTGATCGCAAATTTTCAGCAAATAGAATATTGATCGCAAATGTTCTCTAAATAAAAAAAAAATTGTGTTTAAAGAGAGAATTGATCGTAAATTTTCCATAAATAAGAAATTTATCGCGAATATATCTATAAATATAGTATTAAATAGAATTTCCTATAAATAGAAAATTGATCGCAAATAGATTGAGTAGAGAATAGAGATCTAAGTTTTTTTATAAATAGAGAGTTTATTGAATATTTTCCACATATAGAGAATTGATCGCACATTTTGTTTGAATAAAGAATTGATCGCAAATTTTGCATAAAGAGAGGATTGATTGTATATTTTCTATAAGTAGAGTATCGATCGCAAAATTTTCTTAAATAGGAAATTCTAATGAATAAAGAATTGATCGCAAATTTTCTATGGATAGAGTATTGATCACAATTTTTCGTATATTAAAAGATGATCGCAAATTGTCTATAACTAAAGAATTAATCGCAAATTCTGCGTGAAGAGAGAATTGATCGCAATATTTTTTTTTAGTAAACAGGGATCACAAATTTTTCATGAATAGGAAATTGTTTGCAAGTTTTCTATCAAAATTTCCGTAAATTGAAAATTGATCGACTGTTTTCTATAAATAAAGAATTGATCACAAATTCGGTATGAAGAGAGAATTGATCGCAAATCTTCCATAAATAGAAAACTTAGGGCATTTTTTCTATAAATAGAGAATTGATCTTAAATTTCCTATGAATAGAGAATTGATCGCAGCATAGATAGGAGAAGAATACAAATTTTCTTTAAATAGAAAATTAATTGCTAATTTTTTTATAAACAGAGATCGGAAATATTTTAAAAATAAAGAACTGATCGAAAATTTTCATTATAGTGTTGATCGCAAAATTTTGTATAGAGAGAAAATTGATTGCAAAATTGTTTAAAAATATAAAGATCGCACAAATTTTGTATAGAGAGAGAGAGAGAGAGAGAATTAATTACATATTATTTTAAAATTTATCACAAATTGGAAATCAAACGCGTTTATAAATTATTGACTGTTCAGATAATATACTAGAATCTCAAAAAGTTTACTCTTAATGTAATAATTTACAACTGTTAAAACTTAAAACTAAATTTCTTTCCCAGTATGAAATTAATCTTAGACTATTTTTAAACTGTTATTAACTTCATAAATGTATGAATGAAGTCTCTTGGTTAAGATATTTAAATGTTTTTTATACTATTATAAAATAGTATTAAAAACATATAAATATCATTACCAAGAGACTTCATTCCTAATGGAGACATTTAATTGTTCATATCAAAAGTATAGAGAAACAAAAAATAACAAGAAAATCAATCTAACATGACGTTGTGGTTTTTAATTGTGGTTACTATCATTTCATACCATTTACTACAATAGATGAAGATAAAACAGTAGTCAATAATACAAGAAAAAAATAACAACAAAATACCCTACAACATGAATTTAATCTAAATTGAAACAATTGTTTAGTTCACAATTGTTGTTGTATAGTTGTATGGTAGTGTGTTTTTAACATAACATTTTATTTTAAGAATTTTTATAACATACAACGATACAACATCGTTTGTGAATTGCACAAATGTATTTACCTAAATCCACAACATTTAATTGAAACGGTTGTACCGTAGTATGTGGTGATTTTATGATACAACATCGTTTGTGAATTCCACAAATGGATATACTTAAATTTTACAACACTAAATTGAAACGGTTGTATCGTTGTATTTAGTGTTTTTATGATTATTGTTTGTGTTTGTTTCAAAACATTTTCGTTTGTGAATAGCACTTAAATCTACAACATTAAATTAAAACGATTTGTATTTTTATTTATTTTTTTTTAAATAATTTGTATTCGTAGGTGATTTCTTAAATTCTCCTTATACCAGTTTCATAATTCCACTTTAAACTACAATACTCTCAAAGACTACTTGAATTTCTTCAATAACTTTAAGTGGCGCCACTAAAAACATACAAAACGGCGAAAAAAACACGAACATAATTTTTAAAAAAGTAGCAATCGATCTGTTTATTTTATACACATTTTCAGGTTTAATAATTGAAATCAGTTCAAATTTAAAAAAAAAAAACGTTTATAAATTATAAACAACAACACCACAGATACAATACAATTTGATTTAATCATTTAATTTGCAACAATTAAAACGAAATCAATTAATAATTGTATAATAAAAACTCAAAAGACAAACAAAGAGAGAATAAAAAAAAAGATCATTAACTAATCACAATAATTTTGAACAAATTATTATTATTAAATACAAAATTGAATGACTTGTCTGATTGGTTGATTGTTTATAGATTTTTTATGATTTTTGATTTTTTTTCGTACTAAAATTATTTAAAATATCATTAAGCAGACTGAATATAACATCTATTCCTAATTAACCAGAACATGTGACACATGTGAATTGATAAGATCTCTCGCCAGAAGAGATAGGGCGCTAAAGATCAAAGTTTCGTTTTTTTCTTACTTTTGTCTAGCGAAAAGAACAATCATTAGTATAAAAAAGAAATGAAAAAAAAACAATGAATTAAGAATTAAGAGCTAGAAAAAATGTTATGAATCAAAAGTTTAATATTAAAAGATGCCAGATTTTAAGGAAAGAATTGATCACCTGTTTTCTATAGAACTTGGTTGCAAATCTAACTATTAATAGAGAATTAATAGTGAATATTTTAGAAATAGTAAATTGATCTTTAATTTTGTATACAAAGATGATTGATCGTAATTTTTTTTTTATTGAGAATTGATCGCAAATTTCCTTTAACAAGAGAATTCATGGTTCATGTTCTATAAAAAGAGAATGTATCTTTCGTTTTGCAGAGAATTGATAGCGATTTTTTGTTGAAAATTTTCTATAAAAAACGAAATTGATCTCAAATTTTGTAAAAAGAGACAATTTATCACGAATGTTATATAAATAGAGAATTGATTGCAAACTCCTTTTTTAGCACAAATTAATTACAATTTTTAATAATAGAAGAGAATTCATCGCAAATGTCATATATAAAAAGGAACTAATCTTAAATTGTGCATAAAAAAAGAATTGATCGCAAATTTTGTTATCGAAAAAGAATTAATAGGAAATTTTCAATAAAAAAAGGAATTGATCTTTAATTTAGTATAACGAGAGAGAATTGATCGCGAATTCTATATAAATAAGAAAGTTATCGTAAATTTCATATAACAAGATAAATCATCGTTCAATTTCTATAAAAAGAGAATTGATCTTTCATTTTGTATAAAGAGTGAATTGATCGTGTTTTTTACTAAGATAATGGATTAAAAATTTTCTATAAAGAAAAAATTCATCACAAATTGGATGCAATTTATTTTTTTAAAGTAAATTAATCGAAAATTTTCTAAGATAAAGGAAATTTATGATAAATTTTATATAAAGAAAGAATTGATCACAAATATTATATAAATAGAGAATTGGTTGCAATTTATTTTTTTGAACGTAAATTAATCTCAAAATTTTCTATTAAGACAAAATTGATCGCAAATTTTCTAATAAAATGGAATTTATCTTAAACATATTACAAATTTTATATGAATTTAGAATAGATTGTGATTTTGTATTTAAAAAATTTCTTAAACATTTTCTATTAAAAAAAAATTGATACAAAATTTTATAGAAAAACGGAATTGATCTTAAACTTTATAAAAAGGAAATATTATATAAATAGATCAGATCTAGTACAGTTCTAGTTAAGTTCTAGTTCAGTTCTAGTTCAGTTCTTGTTCAGTTCTAGTTCAGTTCTAGTTCAGTTCTAGTTCAGTTCTAGTTCAGTTCTAGTTCAGTTCTAGTTCAGTTCTAGTTTAGTTCTAGTTCAGTTCAAGTTCAAGTTCAGTTCTAGTTCAGTTCTAGTTCAGTTCTAGTTCAGTTCTAGTTCAGTTCTAGTTCAGTTCTAGTTCAGTTCTAGTTCAGTTCTAGTTCAGTTCTAGTTCAGTTCTAGTTCAGTTCTAGTTAAGTTCTAGTTTAGTTCTAGTTCAGTTCTAGTTCAGTTCTAGTTCAGTTCTAGTCCAGCTCTAGTTCAGTTCTAGTTCAGTTCTAGTTCACTTCTAGTTCACTTCTTGTTTAGTTTTAGTTTTATAGAAAAACGGAATTGATCTTAAATTTTGTAAAAAGAATATATTCTATAAATAGAGAATAAGTTGCTATTGATCGCAAAATTTTCTATTAAATTTTCTAAAAAAGGAAATTGATCTTCAAAATGTTTATAAAGAGAGAATTAATCAAGAATTTTATATAAATCGCAATTCTATAAAAAGAGAATTGATCGGAAATTTTCTAAAAAAAAGGAAATTAATGTTAAATTTTGTAAAAAAAAAGATAGAATGGATTGCGAATTTTGCTTAAATAGTAAAATTTGTTTTTTGAACGAAAATTTATCGCAAAATTTGATCGAAAATTTTCTATATTTTTAAATTTTTAATAACTGATCAATGAAAGGATCGCATGTGAAAATTGATTGTAAGTTATTAATAAAGAAAATTATCTTAAATTTTCTATTAAAACATTGATTGATCAAATATTTTCTAAAAATAATGAATTAATAATAAATTTTATATAAAAATAAAATTGATTTAAAATTTTTGTAAAAAAATAATTGATCATAAAAAGGCATTGATCGGAAAATTATCGATTCCCGTTATTGTAAAAAAGGAATGTTTAGCAAGAGAAAATAGAATTCATCATAATTTTGTTTAAGAATTTAAAATATTATTTACAAAATAACAATTTTAATCGAAATTATTTTTACCTGACAGCTCAGAAAACTAAAAATTAACATTATAAATGAGAGAGATAAAAACGTAAAAAATAACAAAACATTAAACATTGTTAAAGACAGACAGACGATTGGACAGACATAAATACATATGTATGTATAATATTTTTGAATCATATTATTTATCGTATATATATCTTTTTTATAATAAACTTTGTTGTTGTGTTAAAAATACTAGGCGCCACCAAGCGTCATCTTTCCAGGTTTTGTGGCTCTTAATATTGTGTAAGAATGGCGCTTGTTTGTGTCGAACAACAAAATAATTTTTAAATAAATTTATTTAAAAAAATATCATATGCAAAAAATTTTATTAAAAACAACAACTATTTTATAACGAAAAAAAAACAACAACAACAACAAGAAAAGAAAACAAGTATTAAATATCTCAAAAGCAAACAAAAATTCTAAAGTTATTAAATAAATTTCATATAATTTGTATAATTTAGTTTTTATTAATGGAATTACCAGAATTATAAACATAAATTACAAGCTGTTGATTCTTTAGCTAATAACAACAACAATGGGATTTTTTTTTTTTAATTTTAGTTTTGATTTTTTAATAAATTCATTTGTGTGTTTTTTTAATTTATTTTTGTCTCTATTAGAAGTTGAATTTATTAAATGTTGTGATTTCCAACTAATTAACTTCTTAAAACGCATAAATTTTGTAGCGGGTTTTTTGTTCGTTATGATTTTAACGCTTAATCGTTGTTCCCTAATCGTTTTTTGTTTTGTTCTTTTTTTGTTTATAAATTTCCATAAAAGTTATTAAAATGTCAACACTTTAATTAAGTTTTGGAGGTTTGTGTTTCTGTTTTTTTCAAAAGAATTTGATTTAATTTTAATATCTTATGCTTAAGACAAGATTTTTTTAAATTGTTTTATTAAGAACATTTTTTTAAGAATTTGACATCAATTTTATCTTTTAAGGGAAAATTGGAGATCAATTCTCTATTCAAAGAAAATTTTATATCAATTCTCTCTTTATACAAAATTTTCGATAAATTTACTATTTCTATTTTAGTTTTAGTTCAGTTTTAGTTCAGTTCTAGTTCAGTTCTAGTTCAGTTCTAGTTAAGTTCGAGTTCAGTTCTAGTTCAGTTCTAGTTCAGTTCTAGTTCAGTTCTAGTTCAGTTCTAGTTCAGTTCTAGTTCAGTTCTAGTTCAGTTCTAGTTCAGTTCTAGTTCAGTTCTAGTTCAGTTCTAGTTCAGTTCTAGTTCAGTTCTAGTTCAGTTCTAGTTCAGTTCTAGTTCAGTTCTAGTTCAGTTCTAGTTCAGTTCTAGTTCAGTTCTAGTTCAGTTCTAGTTCAGTTCTAGTTCAGTTCTAGTTCAGTTCTAGTTCAGTTCTAGTTCATTTCCAGTTCAGTTTACATTTTTTTATAAAAAATTTCTCTATTTGTAGATCAATTTTCTATCTTAGGAAAGTTTAAAATCAATCCGCGATTAATTATCTATTTATTGATCATTTCTGATCAATTTTCTATTTATAGAAATTTTGCCTTCAATTCTCTGTTTATAGAAAATTTTGATCAATTCTCCTAATACGAAATTGGCTATCTTAAAGAATCTTTATAAAAAAATGTATGATCAGTGTTCTATTTATACAAAATTTGCACCAATTCTTTATCTCCATTGAATCGATAAATTCATTAGAAAATTATTATGTCTACAAGTTTTTTTTGGATTATATAATAAAGTTTTCTCAAAAATCTAAGATTTCTCTTTATTTTTTTTACAACGGAAGTGAAAATTCCATTAATATCAACCAACCTATTCTCTACATTCTTAAAATAAATTTACAAAACTCATAAAAAACGAAAAAAAAAATATTTATTTTTGTAGTAATCAGTATAAATTTAACACTTTATGAAGAAGAATGTAGAGAGAGTATGTGCACGCAAAAAAAACACCAAGTCTCAACGCCAACAGATCCATAAAAAATTATTGCTTTTTTTTGGTCTTAAATTTTTTTGTAAATAAATTTATCTACCCACATGCGCCAAAGCTGAACTGAGCGTATTTTTAACATAAAATGTTGTAAAAATACGAATATTTTACAAAAACAAAAAAAATATAATAAAAAAACACAAAAAACTAAAAAAAAATTAAAACAAATAAATAAACCAAAAACGCACAACCACTCACGCAAAATGTACAAAAAATGAATTAATGAATGAAATACAACTTTGTTGATGATTTTTAAGAAAATATTTTTTGTTTTTGTGGAATTCATTCATAAAATTGTTTTGCACCGTAGTATTTTTATGTGCAAAAAAAATCAATGAATGAAATTAAAGAAATATAATAAATAAAAATTTTAAAAAATAACAGATGAAAACACATGCTGCTGATACGAATGCATTTTCAAGGAGATTTTTGCCTAAAAGGAAGCTCCTTATTAGAAGGTCCCTCTTTAGTTCATATCAATATTAAAACCAAGTTTGCCTTTTTTTTGTCTTAATATTTTCTTCTATTTATAAACATTTAATACTCATAAATAAATATGCAAAAAAAACATTTTGCCCGTATTTATAATAGAGTTAATAAAATTAATTAACTTTTATATTTATTTCCAATTAATTTAACAATCCCATTAAGTTTTTTATATTTATAAATATTTTTTTCAACAGTTTTTGCTTTAATCTATGGCTGTAAAACCAAATTATTATTCGTTAATTAATTTTTATTGAAATAACGATTTAAGTTAGCTCATAAAAACAAATTAATACCAGATTATAACAATAGAAAAAAAAATAATAAAAATATTATGGATTTAAATGTCTAACAAAAGAATTAATAAAAAAAACACATGACCATTCAAATTTAAACACATAATTAGTTTTAGTGCAAAAAGCCAAAGAGATAATTAATTTTAAAATCATTTGTCTTTAATCTTTTGATCTTTTGTTCACAAAAAAGGCGACAAAATCTTTGAAAGCGTCTTATTCAATGGATTGAAAATAGTTAAAGATTAATATAAACGATGAAAGGGGTTGCCAAATGAGATGTTATTTGTATAAGATGGCTTCTTATTTGGTTCTTATCAGATCTGGTTCAATTTTAGTTAACTTTATTTCTAGTTCAGTTCTAGTTCAGTTCTAGTTCAGTTCTAGTTCAGTTCTAGTTCAGTTCTAGTTCGGTTCTAGTTCAGTTCTAGTTCAGTTCTAGTTCAGTTCTAGTTCAGTTCTAGTTCAGTTCTAGTTCAGTTCTAGTTCAGTTCTAGTTCAGTTCTAGCTCAGTTCTAGTTCAGTTCTAGTTCAGTTCAGTTCTAGTTCAGTTTTAGTTCAGTTCTAGTTCAGTTCTAGTTCAGCCCTAGTTCAATTACTGATCTAATTAATAGGAAACTTTAGATAACTTATACTAGTAGCTATAAAGTCCTAAAAATAAAGTTGTTTATATATTTTGCAAAATTCTGAAGATAATAATTTGGCGCTGATCTATGAAATTAAACTACTACGCAGAATAAGCCCATTTAAAAAAGAATAACATGAATTATTAATAAAAATCTACCTCTTATGAATTTTAAATATAAGTTCTAAACATTTCCTAAAAATAAACTCACTTATTAAATTCACACGAAGAGAAATTGAAAATTTCAAATACGTTTTGCAAACAAACAACAATTTACCATGCAAATAAGTGTGAATTTCTATTATGACTAATTCTAAGAATTGGTCATAGATGTTCACATAGAACGAATATAAAACGTTTAATTAAATACAAATTTATTATTCCAAACACAAAATGCGATCAAAAGTAGAGTGTTAAAATTGAATCAAAACAACTAATATAAATGACATTTAAATTATAATCACAATCACAAAAAAAAAATGAAATAGAAACATAAATCAATATGAATTTGATGATGATCGTGTCGTTAATAATTATAAAAAACAATCACGATTATTAATACAAAATAATCATCATGTGGAGAGGTGATGATTAAAATATCAAAACACTAAATGACGTTAATAAGCAAATAAACAAACAAATGGTTAATATTTAATAAAAAATATTAATGAGGTGGGCGTGTTAATATTGAATTAATTTTCAATAGATTCATTCATTGATTCATTAGATCATTGAACAGTCGAATAAACACTTTTGAAATCTAAATGGTCGAAATGAGATCAAATGAATGTCACTAGTTAACATTAGAATTCTGGGTTTAAGCTTGAGTTAATCTATATAATTTAAAATAATATGTAAATTCAAAATTTTAAACTTTTTAAACGACTTTAATTTTAGTGCGTCCGTTCTTCATGACTCTTGTTATAATCTTTATTATCATTGATTTGTAGTTTATTTAAGTGTTTGTGTCGTTTTTCCATAAATTGATATGTTAACGATACTGTTTGGTTGTTTTTCAATTAATATTTCTCACCTTAAGTGACAATAATTTGAAATAAGTTGTCATAGTTGTAGATAAACTAATTGGTACATAATTGAAAAGTCAATAATATTAAGGTATGGGTTTCAGTATGGCAGTTTAGCTACTTTTATAACAAAAATTGTAGAAATAAAAATCGGAATTGATAACAAAATCTGTAAAGTAATTTGATTTTGCAAAACATTAGAGCTGAACTGAACTAGAACTGAATTAGGACTGAACTAGAGCTGGACTAGAACTGAACTAGAACTGAACTAGAACTGAACTAGAACTGAACTAGAACTGAACTAGAACTGAACTAGAACTGAATCAGAACTGAACTAGAACTGAATCAGAACTGAACTAG
>NC_060951.1:43834638-43855996 GCF_022045245.1 Lucilia cuprina | reverse complement strand
GAACTAGAACTGAACTAGAACTGAACTAGAACTGAACTAGAACTGAACTAGAACTGAACAAGAACTTAACTAGAACTGAACTAGAACTGAACTAGAACTGAACTAGAATTTAACTATGCCTGAACTAGAACTCAACTTATTCAGATTAATTTTAGATCCAGCAATTCGAAGTTAGTTTATATATCTCTATTTAAAGCGTTATTAATAGGACTCAGTAAAAGTAAAAGGTACTAAAAATTTTATAATCTGAAGATGTCGTGTTGATCTAACTAAACGTTGTCCGGACTGGCTGGACAGCTTTAAGCTGTTAATTTAAATTAAAATTATATTGAATTTTCTATTGTTATTTGTAACAATATTTTGTTATAAATACATTTGATCTCCAAATTATATTCTGGCCCATAATATAACTATTGATCTAGCTGAAAATGTTATCGGAATAAATATGTGTAAAAAATTTGTTGAACTTAATTAAAAAATTTCTTTCTTCACCTAATAATACTTAAATTTCAATGAACAAACATATTTCATATTTTTATCTAATTTATCACCTTGCATACACACAATTTTCTAAAATTTGCAAAATTTATTGCTAAATTTCTCTATAAATTAAAAAAATTTATTTATTTTTTTTCTCTGCCATAAATACTCACCTAAATTATTATTAAATAAGTTTTAACGGCAATTTATAAATTTCAATAATTGTCATGAAATATTTATGAAAATATAAAATTTAATTCATTAATGATTTAAGAGAGAATTAAAGAAAACGAACATTTTTATTTTAAAGATCACACAAATAATATTTCAAAAGGGGTCTGCTGAATGTGGCGCCATGTATACACAATTATTTGTTTTTTTAATTTTATTTATTTATTTACACTAAACATTTTTTATATTTATTTATTTGTTATAATTTTTTTTTATTTATTTATTTATGATCATTATTTAATACTCTAATAGATTTCGGAGACAGACACCGGCACAAATATCCACTCATATAGAATACAAAACCGCAAAAATAAATCGCACTAGTGTTGTTGAAAAATATCATTAAATACAGATTTTCAGATTTTTAGCTTTTATTTACTATTTCAATATTTTTTATTGTTATTATAATGTTGTTGCTTATGCCGATCACTTTTTAGTTTTTTTTCAATCACAACAACAAAAAATAGGTAGACGACAGACAGACGGACGTGTTTTCTAGATATTTATTCTAGATAGATGGATGAATGGATGGATGGTTGTTTGTTTGGATGGATAGACAGCAACAGAAACTGATCTATACAAATAATCGTATTATACAGCAAATTAAAGTTCAGTTCTGTTGGACGAAATTATTATGATTCACAACGACAGACGGCAGTAGCAAACAAAAGCGACGACGACAGACGTACAAACGACGCGAATATTATTTTTTTAGGAAAAATGTTTAACTAAATTTTAAAACTGATTAAAAAATTTTTTTAATAGTTCATTTTCACAAATTTTCTTTAATATTTTTTTGAAAATTTATTCATTACTTTGCAACTTCTAGCAGGGAATTCCTTAAAAACGTTTTTAAATTTTCACGTGGTCTCTAGAAATTAAAGAAAATTGTTTTTTTTTTCTCACTTCTTAGTATTTTCATTTATCTTTGTCTATAAATATTTGTTTTTTTTGTATGAGTTTTGTTTTCAACACAACACTTTTCCGATTTTTTTTTTTTTTTTTGGTTTAAGAACTACTAATAACGCGCCACGATGTTATCCATTGGATACACAAACTCAAACTGAGTAAATATCGTAAAAAGCTGGAGAATTTAAAAGAGCTGTTTTGAGCAGCACTTCGTATTTTGTGTGATTTTGTTGCTGTTGTTGTTGGTAGGTGGCTGCCTGACTGACTGGCTCCCCATTTACGATCGTTATGATCGTTTTAGTTTTTTTTGTAATGTGTATGTGCTCCTAAAGCAAAGAAACGATAGATTAAGGTACAGTGGGTGAAAAGTTATTTAAAGCGAAACAAATATAGATTCCGCACCGATATGAACCGACCGACTTTAGATCACTTTGTGGTTCAAATCGAGATGTACATACCACTCCGTAAACAATAATTTATCGATTTGTCAAAGGTCACTAATGAAATAAATCCACTATGCACTCCTATGAAATATAAAATCTAAGAGCTCGAACTTTTAACTTTTTTAAAGATCATTTAAATTCTTATTTTATACGAAAATTACCTTAAACTCTGAACATTTTATAGAACCTTAGATAGATGAATATTTCGACACAACTTCGACCTTCACCTAAGACATTTTGTATCCAAAAAATTATCTTAAATGCCGGATATTGATTCTGTTATTATACAAGATCCTACCGAATAAAATTATATAGATTTAAAAGTCAGCATTTAAAACACTAAGTAAATTATCAGATATGATCGTTTTTACTCTAAGTGAGCTTTGAAAGTGAGTAAAGGAAGACCCTACTATTATCTGAAAATCGTCTTTTGAAAGTCGGACTTTTAAAGACTTTAATTTGCGAACATTAAATTTATTTACATTTATAGATATCGAACTTTCATTAACTTTGACGTGAAAAATAACGTGATACAACTTTGGTCTTAAGGATCTAACTGATTTGGGAGTTCAAAAACTATATCTGTACAAGATCCAACTGTTCAAAAAGTATCAAGTTTTCACAGATAGTGCGTCAAAAAAAAAAACATCAATATCTCCCTATATCTTTAGCAACGAAGCGTATTTTAAGTTTAGTCGGATCTAAGTATGATCGAACTAAGTAAACAAACTACCGATCTTATTGTAAAAACTTTAGAATTCAAATAACTTTTTCCTATATAGACATTTATGATTGAAGTAGTATATTCAAAATAAACTTTTAAAATCTCTTATAACCCACTGTGCAATATTGATTTAAAAGCTTTTAGTTTGGCGCTTCATAACATATACATAAATGATCATTATTTACACACAAACACATAAGAAACAATTAAATGCCGGTAAAAAAAAAACTGAATGTATTAAATTTCCAACTCAAACTCTCTGATCAAAAAATAAAAACAAGTTAACTCACACAAAGTAGTTTTTAATTGATCATTTAAAGCAAAATACAAATAACTCAATTCATTCATAATTTTCATATTATTAAGAAAATATTGAGTCATTTTCAGTATTCGCTCACTCTATTTGCTGATCTAACAACATTTGTCATTTTAAAACTCTTTGAGACTTTAATATAAATATTTTCTTAATAAAAAAAATGAAAGTATTCTTACTTTTTCTTACAATTTAGATGCAAGAAATAAGGAAAACGTGCTAAAACTATTTTTTGTATATATTTTTTTCATTTCTAAACGATCAATTGATGAGAAATGATGTGCGTAACATTTCATTAGCTTGTGTTTGTCTTCTCAAGTTTTTTGTTTTCTAATCAAAATTAATGTCAATTTATATTAAAGTCTGACACTGGCGCTAACATTGTGTTCGTGTTACGTGAACAACTACTGACTACATGATGTTGCTGTTTGTTTTGTGTTGTTGTCTTGTCATTACTGACGCTGACACTGTTGCCGCTGTTATCGTTGTTGTCGTTGTCATTGTTCGAACATGTTTGTAGTATTCAATTAATTTCTTCCTCTGTTCTATTCTGTGTTGTTGGTTGTTATTTTTATCTTTTCAATTTATTTGTGTTTTTTTTTCTATTGTATTCCCTTCATAATGGGTATTGGGTTGGGTTCAATAATTGAAGATCTAGTATATTTGTCATTGAGGTTGTAACATAAGAGTTCTTTATAATAGGAACTATGTTGTGATCGCAATTTTTTCATAATTGCTTTAGTATAGAGCAAGTTTTTATATAGAAAAACTTACTCTATATACTTTTTCTATAAAAACTTGCTCTAGTCTAGAGCAACTTTTTCTATAAAAACTTGCTCTAGTCTAGAGCAACTTTTTCTATAAAAACTTGCTCTAATCTAGAGCAAATTTTTCTATAAAAACTTGCTCTAGTCTAGAGCAACTTTTTCTATAACAACTTGCTCTAGTCTAGAGCAACTTTTTCTAGAAAAATTTGGTCTAGTTTAGAGCAACTTTTTCTATAAAAACTTGCTCTAATCTAGAGCAAATTTTTCTATAAAAACTTGCTCTAGTCTAGAGCAACTTTTTCTATAACAACTTGCTCTAGTCTAGAGCAACATTTTCTAGAAAAATTTGGTCTAGTTTAGAGCAACTTTTTCTATAAAAATTTGGTCTAGTTTAGAGCAACTTTTTCTATGAAAACTTGCTCTTGTGTTGACATAATCTTGTTTAGATCAAATTTTTTTATAAAACTCTTTTTAGTATTTGCAAAGTCCACAATTTGTCAATTATCTTAGAGTTCATTCATTATTTTAGTAAATCCTTACTTTAAATCACTTGATAATGTAAATGAATTTTTCTTGTAATTTTTCGTACAACATTTAAGAAACAATTAAAAATTGTTTACTAATGCCAAGGTCATATAAATAATTGTTTGTTAATTGGTAAAATGGACAAACAAATATTCAAGATTCCGATTTAAATTAAAACCACAAAAAAGAATGACTTGTTAATTTTTATGACAACTTATTTAACCAACTTACAACTACAATCATATTAAAATTATCTTAATTTCTAAGAATTCCTTTTCGAGACGGTGCAGAGCAACAACTATATGCAACAAAAGAAAAAACCAATAATAAAAATTTCAAGCAAACAATTTACAAGTCGTCGTTGTCATCATGATCATTGTCATATACATACGGACAGACAGACAGACATATTTACAATGTACACAAAACCAATGACCTTAAAGATCATGTCTTATTTGTAGGAAAGCAACAAAGACTGATGATGTTGCTACTGGTAACATTGGCAGCTGCTGAAGAATACTGTTGTTGCTGTTTGTTGGTGGCAGTCAATGCTCATGTTGCAAGCATCGTCACCACAAACAACAAGAAAAAACACAGCCACATACACACACACATACATACATACATACATACATACATACATACATACATACATACATACATACATACATACATACATACATAGTGACAACAACAATGTAATGAATCGCATCATTAGCGTAGTTGTCTGTTATTGTTGTTGCTGCTATTGTCATTACAACAACAAGAGCAACTACATATTATCATAGTGCCTGAAATGCTGTGAAAATTGTTGTTGTCATTGTCGTGTTGTTGAGTTTATTTTTAAAACACACAATTTTTCCCCCTTTTTTATCCAGTACAAAAAAAAAGACGCCGACGCCAGTTGGCGGCAAATTGTGGCGACACGTCTGGAGCGTGCGGCATATTAGTATGTCCCGTGTACCAAAACAACACAAAAATACAACTAAAATATATAGCAACTACAAAAGAAACAACAACAATAAATAAAGCAACCAACCAATAATCAAATTGACTGACTGACTCGTGTTTTTATTTGTTTTTTTTTTTCAACAACGAATAAGTACTTACGGTGGAAATCGGTTTGAATTTGTGTGAAACTATTGTATCATGATGATGATCAATGATCATGCAGTCGGTAGATCGATCGATGGATGAATTCGTCTGTATGTCGCTACATATCTGCTAAAATAATAACAACAACAGCAGCAACATCAATTTATACAATATTATTACAGACAATAGGTAAAGAAATCAAATCTCTGAAAAAAATCTTGACATCAGCATAATGACGCCTCCTTACCTGAATGACTGACTGGTTGCTAGAGAGACAGACAACCTGCCAACCTTCCGGCTGTCCAAAGCCTAAAGGTTTTATTGATACAATAATAAAGATGATGATATCGTAGATATTTTTATTCATTATACACATTGTTGTATAAGTATCTTTAAGGTACTTTTTGGTATCTTGATAATCACTAAAGTACTTTTCTGTTTGTAATTGTTTTTGTGTTTATACCCTTCACCTTCGTGAGAAGGGTATATATAAGTTTGTCATTCCGTTTGTAATATCTATAATATAATTATCCGACCCTATAAAATGTATATATTCCGGATCCTTATAGATAGCGGAGTCGATTAAGCCATGTCCGTCTGTCTGTCTGTTCGTCTGTCTGTTGAAATCAGTTTTTAGAGGTTCCCAGATATCGTCGAGATCCGAATTTTCAATAATTCAGTTAGACATGCTTTCGAGAAGATCGCTATTTAAAATCAGCAAAATCGGTCTATAAATAACTGAGATATGAGCAAAAATCCGAGACAACCTCTGAAAATTTCATCAAAAAAGCCACATTTTTTCATGCTTTGTTAAAAAAGCTACAACAACACTGTTAATTGGATAAAGGTGTACATGTGCGTGTGGAGATGTATTTGGTTTTATTCAGATGTGTATTTTTTTGTATGTTTGCATGCCGTTCTGTTCTCACGAAGGTAAGTGGGTATAACAAGAACAAGGAGATAAAGCAGTAATGTATTGACAATACAGCTGATATTTGTTTGAGGGTGGTAATACAGTTTGACGGTGGTATTACAGTACAACGGTTAATATTTCCTTCTGCTACAGTTTATATTTGTTTGTGTGTATGTTATGTGTGACATGTGTGCAGAGATACAAAATAAATAAAAACTATTTTTTAAAACATACTTGGTGAAGGGTATATAAGATTCGGCACAGCCGAATATAGAAATATTACTTGTTGTTAAGTAATTTTAATATTTATTAGAAATTTTTCAATTGTTTGTTGGAATATGTCTGCTTAAGAAGACACATATTCTATAGAAAAAGTCTGCTTAAGAAGACACATTTTCTATAGAAAAAGTTTGCTTAAGAAGACATATTTTCTACAGAAAAATTTCAGCTCATGTAGACTTATTTTCTATAAAAAAATGTCAACGAAAGAAAATACTTTTTCTATAAAACAAATGTTTGCAACAAATACTTCTTATATACAAAAACAAAAACACCAAAATGACGTCAAAGGAAAGTTATAGTATCCGATTTTGTAGTAGGAGAACTACAAACGTCTTTGCACATCACTATTAAAAATTTATAAAAAAAGTAAAAAGGAAATTCATGCTAACATTAATAAGTATCAGCTAAAAGTGGAAACAACAAAGCCACTGTATTCTATTTAAAGCATAAACCTTCCACAACAATTCCATCATAATCACAACTGATCGTTCTCTCATCATTGTCGTCATCAATATGATCAATATTGTGCCAGACCATGATTATGCATAAAATATACATAAATAAAATATTGTATAAACGTGAATTTTTAAGTGACGCCACTAGTCAATTCTACAGATACAAATTTTGTATTTATTTTTGTATAAACGGTCAATCTCTTTGATCGGTGAGCACAAGCAAAGGAAACTCTTCATTCGCCTACTGTGGGAAAATGAACGTAAGTAGCTAAATGCCCCAAAATGGAGATTCTAAGTTTTATTTACGGACAGATTTTCGTTTATTATATAATATCCTTCGCATTCGCGAGAAAGCCATTTTCCACAATATAATTTTCCGACCCTATAAAGTATATATATTCTGGATCGCTAACGACTCTATCAAGCTCGCTTCCGATAGATAGATAGATAGATAGATAGATAGATAGATAGATAGATAGATAGATAGATAGATAGATAGATAGATAGATAGATAGATAGATAGATAGATAGATAGATAGATAGATAGATAGATAGATAGATAGATAGATAGATAGATAGATAGATAGATAGATAGATAGATAGATAGATAGATAGATAGATAGATAGATAGATAGATAGATAGATAGATAGATAGATAGATAGATAGATAGAAAGATAGATAGGTAGATTAATAGATTGTTAGATAGAATTTGACGATATTTAGTTTTTGAAACGATTAATCGTTAGAAATTAATGGATTAACCGATGGACGATTCAAAAAATAAGATATTTAATATGTTCTAAAAGCTTTTTATTTTCCATCGAAAATATGTCGATATTATCAAAAGTCTATTCTTAACAAAAAAACGGTAAATGTATATGAAGCATCCTGGTAAAAATTTATACAAATACTTGTTTGATCTCATACATATGTGAATATATATTTAAGTTAATAAATAACAAAATGTTAAATACATTACTACTTTTCTTCATCTTCCTTCATCATTTACGTATCATCTTCGTCTTGCCTTATGGATTCCTTTTCACTTTCTATCCTTAAGCTTTCTTCTTCTTTTTCCTTTCCAGATTCCTTTTCTTCATCCTCAACCTCTTCTAATCCTAATAATTCAACAATCATTTCTTTTTCGTTCTCCTTTTGTGTCTGATCGTCATGTGTTTTGTGATACTTTTTCTTATGCAAGCTTAAACCATTACGTGATATATATGTATTTTCGCATTGATCACACTTAATTATTTCCGATAGAAAGTGTTTCTTTTGGTGATTTTTCAAATCAAGATAATGTTCAAACGACATTTCGCACAAGTTGCAAGCATAGCGAAGTTCTTTCTCAGTAGACAATTTTTGTTTGTGATTTTTTCTTTTATGCAAATACAAACCATTACGAGATGTGTAGGTCGCTTTGCATTCGGTGCATTCAAATATTTTTGTTAGATAGTGTTTCTCCTCGTGCGATTTTAAATCATTCGATTGTTGAAATGCTTTGTCGCAGAACGAACAGGCATAAGGTCTCTCGCCGGTATGAACTCTTATGTGACGTTTTAAATCATCGACACGTATAAAGGGTTTCCCACAATATTCACACTCATTTAACACCACTGACTCTTTGTGGTTGTTCATGTGTCGTGATAATGACTGTATGTGGGAGAAAAGATTACCACAAACTCGACATTTATAAGCTTTTGAATTGGGATGTAATGAACGAACGTGATTGACAAGATCTTGCTGGCGTTCAAAAGTCTAAGAAATTAATAATTAAATCTTTGTAAATTAAAGTTTGAATTAGAAAAAAAATTAAATTTAACATACCTTTTGGCATATGGCGCAACTGTTTTCATTTAAAAGAGGACTTGTAACACGTGGCTGTTTGTGTCTATAACCTGACGTAGGAGGTACTTTGCTAATTTTTCTCTTCTTAACGGATTTAACTATTTTTGGTGCTACAACCACATTATCCTCCTCTTTCTCACTATTACTAGTACTAGGATCCTCCAAAAGATCTTTTTCCAGTAAATTTTCTTCTTCACCTTTAAAATCATCACCAAGTTCATCATCTGTTAACGATAATGATGCTTCTAGTTGTGCAATATCCTCGTAATAGTCTAAGCTATCCTTATCATCGACAGTTTTCTCCAAATCTTTCTTTGACTCTTCTTCCAATGTGTTTGTATTAGCATCTTCTAAACTTGTTGCAATATTCTCCACATTTTCTATATCGAAAAGTTCTTCGACTTCGAGTAGTATACTATCTTCAGGCAATTCATTTTCATTATAACTACTCACTTCCTCTGTTAATATTTCGGACATTCCATCCTTGTAACCTTTTAGTTTATGATCCAATTTAATTAAAATCTTATCAGCTTTATGAACTTGTATAGAAAAATAATACAATGCTGTGATTTTACTAAAACATTCCTTGCAAACTTTTGAGGGTAGATTTTCTGTAGTACACATCTGTAATATTAGAGTTCATAAATTTAGGATTTCATTAATTAGCATTCCTGCATTTACCTTGATATTAGTGGTCTGTACTAGCATTTCCTTTATGCTAAGAAAACTTCCTTCCATTACATCCATAATTCTCATTTTTTCCAAATCTACATCATCTTCCTTGGTTTCTATCAAACAAGTTCGACATAGTTGCCAATTGTTTATTTCATTCAGATTTAAATCTTCTTTGGTGTTTTCTTTAAATTCCAATATATTTTCATAATAAGTTATTTTGCGCATAGCTTTATTCATTATAGATGTTTTATATTATTTCATAAAAATTGTTTAAATATGTTGTTGTTTTACTTTATTTTACATTTTTGTTTAACACCTGGTATCATGTTTGTAAACAAATGCTTCTTCTTATCTTCGTTTAGTATTGCCATTCAATATATTTTATAACATGTACAACAGTGCTACCAAAATTGTTTTTTTCTGGCGATTTAAGTAACTTCAATAAAAAATGAATTTAACAACAAACGATTTCTTACTAGGGTTCTATAAATCGACTTTCAAATAATCGAACAAAGAAGTCGAAAAGTCGATAGTCGATAACTCGACTATCGTCTGTGAAATAAATCGTAAAATCAACTTTGTGAATAAAAGTCGAAAAAAGCCGAAAAGTCTGAAAGTCGAAAAGTCGAAAAAAGTCGATAAGTCGAAAAAAGTCGATAAGTCGAATAAATTCGAAAAAAGTCGAAGAAAGTCGAAAAAAGTCGTAAAAAGTCGAAAAGTCGGAAAAAGTCGAAAAATCGAAAATTGTAGAAACAAGTAGAAAGATGTCGAAAATAGTCAAAAAGTCGAAAAAAATCGAAAAAAGTCGGAAAAGCCAAAAAAAGTCGAAAAAAGTCGAAAAGTCGACTATTTATAAAATACTTATTGTCGAAAAGTCGACTTTTATTTAAATGAAAAAAGTCGAAAAGTTGAAAAATCGACTTTTCATAAAATGCAAAAAGTCGACTTTTTGCCTTTAATGTAAAAAGTCGACTTTTTAAACTTTTCGACTTTTAGTATTTTGTAAATAGTCGATTGTTCGACTTTTTTCAACTTTTCGATTATTTTCGACTTTTTCCGACTCTTTTCGACTTTTTGAATTTTTCCTACTATTTGCGACTATTTTCGACTTTTCGACAATAACAGACTTTTTGACTTTTTCGACTTTTTCCGACTCTTTTTCGATTATCAACAATTTTCGACTGTTTTGACTTTTTTCCTTTTTCCGACTTTTTGACTTTTATTTCCAAAGTCGACTTTTCGTCTTTTTCACAGACGATAGTCGAGTTATCGACTGTTTTTTAACAAAAAAGTCGATTATTCGAAAGTCGATTTATAGAACCCTAATATGAACTAACCAGTGATATTTGTTGATAAAAAAAATATTCCTAACAAATCCTCTTTTTTGAAAAGAGAATTTGTTCGAAAATTGTTTAACTGTCTATCTATCTTCTATCTATCTATCTATCTATCTATCTATCTATCTATCTATCTATCTATCTATCTATCTATCTATCTATCTATCACTACTTCTGTGTCTCCCAAAAGAATCGACAAATTATCAAAAAGCATACATTTTTAAAATATCATTAATTCGTAATTTTTATTTATCTTCTTTCAACATCTAAGATATTTATTATAGCTTAAAAATTAAATTAAAATGAGATTATTTCGAAACATGACCAAATACTCTAGTTCCATATTATTCTTGTTGGATTAACTTTGGTCCTGTTTTAGAGTTAAAACTTCTTAAGAATTTCTGTGGCTCTTATGATGATTAACTAAATGACTTTTTCTTCGGAAAGTTTTTTTACAAATAGTACATAAAAACTTAAATTCGCCCTTATGTACCTTCAGGTGCCGATTGAGTGTTTCGTTGTTATCAAAAGATTTCAAACAATATTCACATATTAAATCCATCCTTGAACTATGTGTTTGTTCATGTCTCTGCCAATCGTAACGAGTTTTGAATATTTTACTGCACATGGTACAAGGATAAGAATTTTGCTTGTTTTCATGAATACTCATATGACGTTTGAGTATGTCGGCTTCAGTAAAACTTTTCGTACAAAGTTTACAATTAAATTTTTGTGGTTGAAATAAAATGCCGTGCATTGATTCTTTGTGACGTTTCAAATGATTCACTTGTTTAAAGGACGTATCACATACATTGCAAGAATACGGGCGCTCATCAGTGTGTATACGTATGTGACGATTCAAATCGGTTCTGCGATCAAAAGATTTGAGACAATATTTGCAGATATTTGGTTTTTGTATATGTTTCATTACTTTGATATGCTCAGCTAATAAGTCTAAGCCATAAAAGTTGTCGTCACAGTAGGGACATTTGAAAAATTCAATTTCAGGATGATGACGATGTAAATGTCTGGCTACAGCTTGCTGACATGTAAATAATTTCATACAAACTCCACACTCATGTTGATCAGTCTCGGCTGAAACTGAAACTATATCCCCAGCTGCATAGCCTTCGTTGCCATTATCTGTATTAGAATAATCTGCTGCTGTAAATTCTTCATCTTGTTCTGTATCGGTATTAAACTCATCTATAATGAAATATGTACTATTGTAAAGGTTGCTGTTATCATACTCCATTACTGTGGCAGCATGATCGTCATCATCGATAGTAATAACCTCCGTAGGAATTTCATTATTTTTCTGATGAGTTTTTTGATTGATTCTGTTATTTTTATGCTGTTCTTGTGTTTTATTATGAAAACTGTTGCCTTCCTGCTCATTATCATCTTCCTCAGTCCCATCATCGTTTTCGTAATACTCATCCTTTGCAAACATACTATGTTCATTATTATCATAATACTCATCTTCTTCATCATTCTCACAGTACTCATCATCGCCTGTTAACATATTATCTCCTTCTTCAGTATGCGAAGACCTCAACTTATTATTATATTCACTATGCGTTCTTCGATGACGTTCCAAGTGAAACTGGACAAAAAAGGTCTTGTTACAAAATTCACAAGATATGGTCTTGGCTAAGTGGGCATGACGTCTTTTAAAATGTGAAGATAGAGATTTTAATTTAGAGAATAATGTGGGGCACTGGCGACATTTAAAGGCTTTATCATTAGGATGAAATTGTTCGGCATGTCGAATAAGCTCCTTTTGTTGTGAAAAATTCTGTAAGTAAGTGTTATTTGTTGAACTAAATTGTTTTTCTTCTTGCATATATGTATGTATATCTTACCTTGAGGCAAACAAAACATTTATTTTCTATGGGATAAACTTTACGCAAATATTCTCTGTTGGTAGAATGTTTTGTTGCCATAGTTCTACTACTATTATCTTTGTTATGCTCAATCATCAAGTCATTACTATCGTCATAAATTTCATCTTCATCCGCGGAACACTCAGCATTAACTAGAAAGTCTGTCTCTTTTTCATGAGAATCATCATCTACTACTTCTTCCCCAACATTATCATAATCATCTTCCTCAGTTAAAAAATGTTCTTCTTCTTCGTCATTCTCACCATACTCATCTAAAGGATTATTTAAAGAATTCTCATTATTCGAGTGAGTTCTTAGGTGTACATCCAAATTCCTTTTATATTTGTATGATTTATCACACAGATTACAATGAAATGGTCGTTGCTCGGTATGGGAGCGCAAGTGCCGCTCCAAAAGGAACTTGGTGAAAAATGACATATTACAATACTCACAAAAAATGGTCTTTGTTGTTTTGGAATGACTTCTTTTGTAATGCGTTGTCACCGACTTAAGTTTTGAAAAGACCGTGGGACAATACAGACACTTAAACGTTTTTTCATTGGGATGAGCTTTTTGGCAATGCTGCACTAGCATTTTTTGATGAGAAAATGTCTGTAATATAACAAACCATTATACATTTTTTAAACTGTTAAACAAACTAAACACAAACCTTATTACAAATAGCACATTTCTTTTGTATGGGATAAATTTTTCCCTTACGATTTTCATAAATATCATCATCTGCTCCCACAATATTACTATTTCTATTATCTTTATTATTTTCCAAATCATTATTATATTCAGTATGTGTTCTTCGGTGACGTTCCAATTGAAACTGGGCAAAAAATGACTTATAACAATACTCACAAGAAATAGTATTGGCTAAATTGGCATGACATCTTTTAAAATGGGTAGATAGAGATTTTATTTTTGAGAATAATGTTGGACAGTGGCGACATTTAAAGGCTTTATCATTCGGATGAAATTGTTGAGCATGCTTCACCAAATCCCTTTGTTGTGAAAAATTCTGCAATTAAGGTTTATTTTTTTAAATTGAATCCTCTGTTTTTCCTATCACAGGTTTCTTACCTTAGAACAAACGTTACATTTACTTTCTATTGGAAATACTTTACGTGTATAACCTCTGTTGTTATAAGTTGTTTCCGTAGTACTATTTCCACTATCTTTGTTATGCCCATTCAACATGTCATTACTATCCCCATAAATTTCGTCTTCATCCAGGGAATTCTCAGCATTAACCAGAAAGTCTGTCTCTTTTTCATCATCGTCTATTGATTCTTGCTTAAATTCTAAAGACGTTATAGTTTCGTTATTGTTATCATTCTGTCTACTACTCTTATAATTTTGTTTATTTTTAGTGGCTGTATTAATATTATTCGATTTTAATTTGTGTGCCATATTTTTTATGCAATTTATATAAATATTTTCTTTATTTTCAGTTCATATGTATGTACAATATAAATTCTTATGTGTTTGTTTGGTGGTAGCCAGACCAACAACAATACATACACACAAACAATTTTGTTGAAAAAATATATATGTAAACAATATTGACATTTGGGATTCAGCTGACTTTAACTTGATTCATTCACAGTGTTATCATTTTATTCTTATTACGTTCCATACAGATTTATTTACTTTTTATAATATCATGCAATTTCCTTTTATTGTTACATTCTTTTTATTATTCTGTAAAGCAATCCCAATACGAATCAAATTTTAGTTCAATCAAACATTCAAACTTAATTTGTTGAAATACATTTGCATTACACTTAAATTTAATTTTTGAAACAGCTATTTAGTTGTAACTTGTTTATTTATTAAAAATCATATGAAAATTTAAATTATTAAACAAATTTTCTACCATTACAGCAACAACACAGTTGATGCAATTTGTTAAATAATGATTGATAGAATTTGTCAAAAAATAGAATTTTGCCTGAGATTTTGAATACGAGTATTAATGCTATTTTTTAGCAGTTTAGTTAGTTAGTTTGAAAGGAGGATGCACATATATACATCAAATCCGAAGAAATACATCTGTTGTACGCCAGACTAGAACATTAACCACTAACCTACTGAAGGCCAAATTTGTATTTCCACAATTGATATCCAAACGTCAAATTTAAAACTAAATCAGAACAACAACCAAAATAATAATGATTTTGAATGCAAATTAAATAAATATATATTTTGATTTAGCTGTCATATATGTACGTTATTTAAAATTTAACAGTGTTAGATCTTAGATGTTTTTTTATATTTTCTGAGTAAAAAATCACGGCAACAGAGGAATTACAGCAATAATAGGCAATCTTAACCTATATTGGAAATAGACAAATAAAATGAATAATAATAATAATATATCTCTAACGGAAACTTTTGTTATCATTTCCTAATGAATAACTTTCAAAATCTATATACAATTATTTGCGGTTGGCAACACTTATTTCACATGTCATTCTAAATGTCAAAGAGTGAATAAAAAAAATTTCATCCACTGTATTTTATTCGGCTGCTCTTGTATATTTTCATATTTTTAGGTAAGTTAATTAAATAAAAAATAAAGTAAACTTTGTAAAAAATAGTCAAAAAAACTATAAAAATTATGTATTTTAATAAAATAAATAAAAATAACGTTTTCCTAACAACAAAATCAACATAAATTATAAAGAAGCACAAGCAAATGTCTGCTGCTGATTGATACTTATGTAATTAAAAGATGGGCGAACTACTAAAGGAATTTTAAGGAATCTTATTGGATTATTAATTGTTTGTGATTTCTATATTTACAGAGCAATATGATTCGTGCACCGCTTGTTAAGGCCTTGGGCACACTGGGCTCGCCCACTCATAAAATCGCCAGTAAAGCGGTGCGTACCAGTGCCGCTCTTGCCCAGACACCAGCCAAAGCTCCCGAAAAGATTGAAGTGTTTGTCGATGACATTCCCGTTAAAGTAGCTCCCGGAACTACAGTACTACAGGTTAGTTTTAATAATGAAAAATGTATTATATACAGATTTTATTGATTTTTTCCACTGGTGAAATTATTTAGGCAGCCGCAATGATTGGTGTAGAGATTCCACGTTTCTGCTATCATGAACGTTTAGCTGTAGCTGGTAACTGTCGTATGTGTTTGGTTGAGGTGGAAAAAAGTCCTAAACCTGTGGCCGCCTGTGCTATGCCAGTCATGAAGGGATGGCGAATCAAGACAAATTCCGAAATGACCCGTAAAGCTCGCGAAGGTGTTATGGAATTCTTACTTATGAACCATCCCTTGGATTGTCCCATTTGTGATCAAGGTGGTGAATGTGATTTGCAAGATCAAGCTATGGCTTTCGGTTCAGATCGTTCACGTTTCACAGATATCAACCATACAGGCAAACGGTAATTTATTTACACTTAAAGTTGTATTTCTTTATTAATGTATGCATTATTACTTTTATAGCGCTGTTGAAGATAAAGATATTGGTCCTTTGGTCAAAACTATCATGACACGTTGCATTCACTGCACACGTTGCGTTCGTTTCGCTTCGGAAATTGCTGGTGTTGATGATTTGGGTACTACCGGTCGTGGCAATGATATGCAAATTGGCACTTATGTAGAGAAACTATTTTTAACTGAATTGTCCGGCAACGTTATTGATTTGTGTCCAGTCGGTGCTTTGACTAATAAACCATACAGGTAAGTTATTCTTTTTTACTTTATACTTTTGTTTGAGGTTAGATTTAAAAATGTATAATATATATATTACTAGTTTGTAAAAGAAATTATGAGCACAATTAATAAAAGCAAAAGTAAAGCAATAATGTAGGTGTATAACCCTTCCCAACCTAAGGGAAGGGTTATACACCGTAAAAACGGCGTATATCCACTCAGAGACCATAAGGTCCATTGTGATTCCCTTCAAAAAGTGAAGATAAAATACAGAGAAGACAAAAACGCTACAACAACACAAGAAAGAAAATAGGTAAAGAGTATATGTGGATAGATAGTAACAAAACAGACACATAAATAACCATATATACCTCATCTTCGCATAACCTGTAATAGTACGGTATACTACTGACAAGGGTTCTAACGGAGCAGTGTCCAGTTAGAAACCCTATCAGAACCCTTAGACTGCGTATTTCTAGTCCTATAAGTAATTTGGTAGCACCCATATCAAGTTTTGGCCACAGGGCCTTTGATATCTTTCAATGCAATCTATTATTCCAGGACTGGTTAATGATGTCGCGCATTCTTTCGAATATCAACCTATTATAGTGACAAATGGGTGGTTTTACCATCCTTTCCCTGTCATCTATATCAAGGTTCGAAGCCAGTCTAGCTAGTTCGTCCGCAACCTCATTGCCTCTTGTACAAATTTCCAAAAATCTCTCTATTATGGATCTACATAACCAAAAGCACATCGAAATTTCATTATTCTAGGTTCAGCCGTTTGGGCTGACGCGACTCTTTAATAAATATAAAAAATTGCTGTTATATGAAAACTAATGGTTTAATATTTTTGTTTATATTCCTAAGGTACATGGGGTATTTCTTTGCCTATAATAATAATGAAAAATCAAATGATAAATCTTAGAAAAATAATCAAAAAATACTCGTGTTCTTATAATTATTATATAAATTTGTATTTCTATATATCGCATATTTGTGGCATGAATGGCATGCCGTTAAATTATTATGTTGAATTCACAAAAATAACGTAACAGAATTATTTATACATTGTTTAATAAAAATTTTTAAACTCAATTTAATATAGACTAAAACATTCGAAATCAAAAAGTTATGTATGTCTGTCCCATCCAGTAGGATTTTAAGTTAACTAATGGTTAACTTCAATACTGTACAGTTTTTTAATGTAATATCATAGGAACGAGTCAGTACTCACCTATACATCAGTTGCAGTTAACCAGAAGTTTCCTTATGATGAGTTAGCTTCTAGTACATAAATAAAAGATTAGCTGTGAGTTACCTGTGGTATTTTGTATATTTTTTACTAATTTTACCAAATTATTGCTGATTATAAATGCAATCCATATGTACCATTATATTATGTCAGAAAGTGCTAATTTATTTATAATAAATTAATTTTTCATTGTTGAAACGTCATTGTTTGTTATCGAAACGATGCATGTTTTATAAAAAAGAAAAAGACAATTGTAAATGTAAAACGAAAAGGAAAAAAAAATTAAAGAAAACTTAAATCAGTCGTAATTCAGGTCTGAGTTTGGGAACAACTCTCGCGCCATCGCCATTATTTTATAAGGACGATCAGGCTTATGTGTATTACTCCGTATAACTGTTTCCAAGTTATGTGTTGTTTGCATTAATTATACTAGTGGAGACCATATAATACTTTGTATTTATAATTTGTTCGGGGCTCCAACTTCCTATATGAAGGTATAGGTCGATTGGGGCGCTCTCACCGCACAAAGTATACCGATCGATTCAGAATCATTTTTTGAGTCCATTAAGACATGTCTATCCGTCCGGCTGGCTGGCTGTCCATGTAAACCTTGTGCGCAAGGTACAGGCCTATTGAAAATTTTTGAAATCGGTCCATTATTTCACCTAGTCAGCATATAATCTAACTATCCGATTTGGGCTTTTTATGCCACAATGACGTCAAATATACTATTATCTCTCTAAAAATTGGCACAAATAAGTTTTATATAAGTATAAATTACACTGTAGATTTTCGTAATTGATCCATACAAACCACCCATCAAAAAATGTCCGAAACGTCTAAAATTGTCTTTTAACCATTTGTATTGCAATGAAACTCAATAAAAATATATTCTTTTCCCAAATTTACAAGGATCGGCCCATGTTTGACCTTTACTAAAACCGATTACTGTTCCCGATGAAGGCATTAATATTATCCAGTCTTAGTCTGTACAGTTCTGAGAAGTCATCAAATAGTCGCTTTCCCTAGATATTCTAAGACATTGACAGAGAAGATGTTGAATAGATTATTCCTCCTCTTCGTCTTGACAACTTTTACGAGATCTTTTGCAAACTAAATTCTCGAAATAGTCTATTCCACAAAAAAAGATTCTATATTACATTTTGTACTTTTATAGAGGAAAATTTTTGTTTGTTCTTCAGATGGTATTTTTAAATTGAATATTGATTGAATAAGAATCTATAAGAGGTATTATATACTATTTTAAGAATACACGCTCTTACTGAATGCAAGTTAATTCAAGTTAATTTCTTACCCTTAATAAATTGCAAACTTTTAAAAAACAAAAAAAAAAAAAAATAATAATATATTTGTTGTAGCTATACCTTCATTACAATATTTTTTTATTTAATCAATATAAATATTTTAAACGAAAATTACAATATTTTATTTTTTATTTCATTTTAGCTTTGTTGCCCGTCCCTGGGAAATCCGTAAAATCAGCAGCATTGATGTTTTAGATGCCGTCGGTAGTAATATTGTCGTTAGCACTCGCACTAATGAAGTATTGCGTATTTTACCACGTGAAAATGAAGAAGTCAATGAGGAATGGTTAGCTGATAAGTCACGTTTCGCTTGTGATGGCTTGAAACGTCAACGTTTAGTAGCTCCTATGGTACGCATGCCAAACGGTGAATTACAAGCTGTTGAATGGGAGGGTGCACTTATTTCTGTGGCTAAAGCTTTAAAGAATGCTAAGGGTTCGGTAGCTGCTGTCTCCGGTCAATTGGCTGATGTTGAATCAATGGTGGCTCTTAAGGATTTACTCAATCGCAATGGCGCTGAAGTTTTGTGCACTGAACAAGGTTTTGCCACCAATGGTGCCAGTACTGATTTGCGTTCCAACTACGTCTGCAACAGTTCAATTGCTGGTAAGAGGTTTTCTAATACATTTCTTCTCTTCAAGTACTTAGATTATTTTGTTGTTATTTTAAAGCTTTGGAAGAAGCTGATGCTGTTTTATTGATTGGTACCAATCCCCGTTATGAAGCTCCTTTGCTTAATACCCGTCTACGCAAGGCTTATGTACACAATGAATTGGAAATTGCTTCAATTGGCCCCAAAGTAGATCTTTCTTATAAACACGATAACTTGGGTGAAGATGCTGGATTAATTACCCGTGTCTGCACAGGCTCTCATGCTTTCTCCAAGGTTTTGGAGGGTGCCAAAAAACCCGCCATTATTGTTGGTGCTGATGTTTTGGAACGTGCTGATGGTTCAGGTATCTTGGCTACCGTTTCTGCATACTGCAAGAAATTGAACAAACCTGTAAGTGTTTTGAGTGTTATTATTGTATTGCCTAGTGAAAATTATAATGAATTTGTATTGCGATTTTTAGAACTGGAATGCTTTGAATGTTTTACAAACAAATGCCGCCCAAACAGGAGCCTATGATGTTGGATACCAACCCGGTCTCCAAGCCGCCATTAAGGCCAAACCTAAAGTGTTGTTCCTGTTGGGTGCTGATGCTGGCAAAGTTAGTCGTGATCAATTGCCTCAAGATTGCTTTATTGTCTACATTGGTCATCATGGTGATAATGGTGCATCCATTGCCGATGCTGTTTTACCTGGTGCCGCATATACCGAAAAACAAGCCACCTATGTTAATACCGAAGGTCGTGCGCAACAAACCTTGACCGCTGTATCACCACCCGGTATGGCTCGTGAAGACTGGAAGATTTTGCGTGCCCTTTCTGAAGTAGCTGGTAAGTAATGTTTAGTTTCTTTAAATCATAATATATTGATATAATAAGTATACGAATAAGTTAGTAATAGAAATTATTTACAAAGCTGTAATGAAACGAAATAGTTAGAATACCTAAGCTTATTATTTTACTGAAAGATCATTTCCATTTAGTGATATAATATAATAGATGCTTGAGAAATTGAAATCTCTCTTGCTTGCGCGCTAGAATTATATTTCCCAAATAAGCGCTGCATTGTTAAGTAATTAAGTTACACCTTCGAGTTCGTTTAATATGTAGTATGTTCTTAAGAAAAAAACATAATTTTGTCTCCTAATTAAAAATCGAGATATAGTGTGGAAATAAACAGAGCTTTTAATTTCTCAAGAATCTATAATATTTTTCTTTATATAATTTTATAAAATATGTATATTTATTTCCTATAGAATACATTTTAGATAACATGCTATCTATTATATCAATCCTACTATCATATATACGCCATATCTATCTATTCCTCATAATATCTCTTTCATCTTAATATATGAAATACCCTACTACTCTATCAATCGCACTGGAGTGTAGGATAGATATGACAGTAGGATAGTAGGACACAAATAGTAGGATAGATGTGATGATTAAAAAGACAGGATGAATGTGAAAGATAGTGAGAATAGTACGAAACATGAGATATATAGTTAGATAGATAGATAGATAGATAGATAGATAGATAGATAGATAGATAGATAGATAGATAGATAGATAGATAGATAGATAGATAGATAGATAGATAGAT
>NC_060951.1:43731393-43834538 GCF_022045245.1 Lucilia cuprina | reverse complement strand
TAATCTATCTATCTATCTATCTATCTATCTATCTATCTATCTATCTATCTATCTATCTATCTATCTATCTATCTATCTATATATCTATAGATATCTATCTATATATCTATCTGTCTATCTATCTATCTATCTATCTATCTATCTATCTATCTATCTATCTATCTATCTATAGAAATCTATCTATATATATCTATCTATCTATCTATCTATCTATCTATCTACTAATCTATCTATCTACTAATCATTCTATCTACCAATCTATCTACTAATCATTCTATCTACCAATCTATCTACTAATCTATCTATCTACCAATCTATCTACTAATCTATCTATCTACCAATCTATCTACTAATATATCTATCTATCTATCTATCTATCTATCTATCTATCTATCTATCTATCTATCTATCTATCTATCTATCTATCTATCTATCTATCTACCTATCTATCTGTCTATCTATCTATCTATCTATCTATCTATCTATCTATCTGTCTATCTATATCTGTCTATCTATCTATATCTATCTATCTATCTATCTATCTATCTATCTATCTATCTATCTACTAATCTATCTATCTATATATCTATCTATCTATCTATCTATCTATCTATCTATCTACTAATCTATCTATCTATCTATCTATCTATCTATCTATCTATCTATCTATCTATCTATCTATCTATCTATCTATCTATCTATCTATCTATCTATCTATCTATCTATCTATCTACTAATCTATCTATCTATATATCTATCTATCTATCTATCTATCTATCTATCTATCTATCTATCTATCTATCTATCTATCTATCTATCTATCTATCTATCTATCTATCTATCTATCTATCTATCTATCTATCTACTAATCTATCTATCTATATATCTATCTATCTATCTATCTATCTATCTATCTATCTATCTATCTATCTATCTATCTACTAATCTATCTATCTATCTATCTATCTATCTATCTATCTATCTACTAATCTATCTATATATCTATCTATCTATCTATCTATCTATCTATCTATCTATCTATCTATCTATCTATCTATCTATCTATCTATCTATCTACTAATCTATATATCTACCAATCTATCTACTAATCTTTCTATCTACCAATCTATCTACTAATCTATCTATCTACGAATCTATCTATCTATCTATCTATCTATCTATCTATCTATCTATCTATCTATCTATCTATCTATCTATCTATCTATCTATCTATCTATCTATCTATCTATCTATCTATCTACCAATCTATCTACTAAACTATCTACCAATCTATCTACTAATCTATCTACCAATCTACTAATCTATCTATGTACCAATCTATCTATCTGCCAATCTTTCTATATACCAGTCTATCTATCTAACAATCTATCTACCTACCAATCTATCTACCAATCTGTCTATCTACCAATCTATATATCTATCTACCAATCTATATATCTATCTACCAATCTATCTATCTACCAGTCTATCTATCTACCAATCTATCTATCTACAAATCTATCAATCTACAAATCTATATATCTACCAATCTATATTTTATCAAAATATTTAATATGACTGTTTTAATTTGATTTCTAGGTACTCCCCTTCCATACGATACTCTTGATGAATTGCGCAACCGCATCGAAGATATTGCTCCTCATTTAACTCGTTGGGGTAAATTGGAACCTGCTATCTTCCAAGGCTTAGCTGATCAATTAGCTGCGGTAAATTTGATTTCATAACTACAAAGCTAAAAAGAATTGTAATCAAATATTTTGTTTTTTTAATTTTCAGACAAAATCTATTGACAATACCAGAGTTGATATCAAATTGAAGGAATTGCGTGATTACTTTATGACCGATGCCGTTTCTAGAGCTTCTCCTACCATGGCTAAATGTATATCGGCTGTTAATAAACAAAATAGCAAACAACAGCAACGTGCCGCTTGTTAAATTTTCCCTCTTTCTTTCGTTTTGTGAGGCGTTAAAAATTGTGTTTGAAACGCAATTTTTAAATATTATATTTACTACTAATTAAACTTAGCTACAAATAATTAATTAATATAAAGAAACAACTTTTAAAGTCATCTTAATTAAAAAATCTTTACCCAAATACTACAAAAATATTAAACGAACGAATTTGTTGTAATTGTTGTAGCAAAAGTTTGTTCTTATTTTAATGATTTTTGTAAAGCGTGAAAATGAAGAATATTTTGCTTTAGAAGAAATATACAACAAATAGAAAGGAATTTTGTAATTTTTTTTTTCAATGATTGGTAGAATATTTTTCAAACAAAATAATTTTTAAAATATTCTACTGGTTAAAACGTGTTTAATTTATATAAAAAGTCTAAATACTGTAATTCTACGTATGGTTAGTCGAACAAGGTGGATTTAATTTGTTTATATATATAAAAGTTAAACGTAAAATTTAGAAAAATAAACATATTTTAAATGAAAAAAGAGAGTTTAAAATGCCCATGGCATTACAATTGTATTAAAGAACGCAAAAATAATTATTTAATTTATTAGAATAAAATTAAATTAAATTTACTTTTGACTAGATTTGTATACTCGGTTTTTTAATGTGAAAAAAAATATGAGAACTCGTTTTTAAAGGAGAAATTTAATGGGATTCGTTTTACAGAACAGTATAGTTTTGCAACAGAGTGACTAATTTTTACTATAATAACAGGGAATTGCAAAGTTATAAGAAACGTATGAGTTACCTGATAAAAATGACAAATTAGGAGAAGCAAAACGAAAAAAATTAGTGGTATTAAAAAAAATAAAACCATTTCAACTGAAAGTTATTTATTTAAAAAAAAATATTAACAAATTAGTATTAATAAACTAATAATGTTACAAAAATTAATAAAACCAACAATAAAATAGTTTAATACGAAACAACAAACATAACTACAACACAAACGTTAATAATAAAATACAATATCAACTACAATTATAAATACGAATTAAACGAATTTAACAGTTACAGTATTAAACACAAAAACAAGTATATTTACTGGCGATCATACAATAAATTTAACGAAGCCCGGTATTGACTAAAGAAATTACGGAAATTTGCTTCATTCTCTTTGACATCCTCGTTTATTTCCAATTGTACCGATGTTGGCATTTGTGGAAATATTTTTGTATCCACTTGTTCTTCTTCAATAGATTTATAATTTTCATTTAAATTATTAACGCTATTTGTTTGTTCACAATTGTTTGAAAATTTAGCACTACGTGAGTCTTTAAATTTAATAAATTCTTCCATTGATATATCAACTTCATTTTCCAAACCATTATTATTAGTATTTAATTGATTTATTGCTATATCGCCAGTAATGTTGCTAACATTTGGATTGATATTTTCTGCATTATCATTGTTAATATAAATAGGTTCGAAATTCGAAGAAAAATTTAAATTGTATGTGGAATTTTGGATAATGGGAGTTGAAATAAATACATTCGATTTGACAGTAACATTAGGAGTGGCGGTATATTGTATTAAATTTGGTTCAGCATTTATGGTCCTAAAAATTGAAAATTGTAGGTGCTTATTGTAAAGAAAAATTTATCAATGACTTATAAGTTATAAGACAAATTTTTATAAAAAAAAAATTCTTAGAATTATGGAAATTTTAACTAGAAATATTTTACAAATAACAATTTTAACTAGAAATATTTTACAAATAACAAATTTATTTAAGAAAAACAAGTTGGTGTATGTAAAAGACAATACTTGTGCACATTTTGTAATGTGAGTTTATGTGATTTTAGGGACGGAATCTTGTATGTGAGCTATGACGAATTATAGACCGATCCTGAATTATGTTTATTGTATATAAAATAATATTTATGACAAATTTTGACACTACAAGGATTCCCTTTGAAAAGGAATTATTCTACTAACTCCACAACGATCAAAAATATGAATTACTTCAAAGAACAAAATTGAAATCAATGAATGTGTATAGTTTTTGAACTAGTTTTTGAAATAGGACAATAACTATTAATTTTATATTACATATAAGATAACGGTTGTCCTGACCTTAGTAGAATGTTTGCGGACAAAGAAAACTTTAAAAACTTTATAACACCACTGAAGTATAGAATACCAGAAAATACAAAAAATGATGAAGGATATAATTCTTTCTAAAGTAGATTCAAATTTTAAAAAAACATAAAATTACACTTACCCATTGTCCGACACAATTTTCTTGACTTCCATTGAACCATCCTCGTACATAGGTAAATATTCTCCAAAGAAATTTACTAACTGATCCTTACTGCAATTACCATAGTAACCAGCATACTCAGGATGAAAATCATCACCCAAATTTAAAACAGAATCATGTGGATTTTCAAATAGATCAACTGGTAATTCAATAACTTGATCGTCTTCTGCTAAAGAAGTTCCTGCTGCAGAACGTACCGAAACATCATTTTTTAGCTTACAGGATTGTTGAACTTCTGATGCTTGAAGCTTTTTCTTCAATATACGCTTTTGATTGTGAAAATGTAAAACAGTTTGAAAACGTAATCGGCTCCTTTTGATTTTTGACAGACCGCCATGAAACATAAAACACAAATCACCTAACATTCTGTCGGACACGCGTTTTGATATATTAGAACTTTGAGCTTTAGAATTATTTGCATTTATTTTGGAGTTTTCACTACTTTCTGCATTACCATTTGAATGCTCTTGACCAATTAATTGATATGTGTGCCTTCTTATTTTGGCCAACAAGTCTAGGCGATGACGTTGAAAATTCTCATTTCTATATTGTAGCAACAGATCTTCCTCAGCTTCTGGTGTTGCATTTAAACGTTCAAATTTAAATTCTACCAGGTGATACAGAAAGCTGGAACTGTTTTTGATTTTAAATATAGAACGCGAAGAGTTTAGGTAGTCTTCGAGAGCCACTAAATCTAAAAGTATGACGGTACCATCACGATTCCAACGTAAAAAATCACAATACTCTAAATGCACTACCAACCAAAGTTTGTAAGGAAATGGAAAGTTTACAATATCGTGACGTGTTATATAAGAAAAATTAGCGTCCATTATCAGGCAGAACGTAAAATTGCTTATTTTTAAAGCGGAGAATTAACTTGTAAAAATTTTTTAGTTTTAAGACGGGTTATAACGGTGCTTAGTAATGACTGCACAGGATGTCTCAAAAATTTAGTTAATTATAAAGTTGCCAGACTTACTGCTAGCTTTATTTTATAAAAGTGTTGTCAATAGACGAAAACAAATTTTCTGTTAAAATGTACAAAATTTAAATATATTTATAACTACAAATATTAAAAAAAATATATTTTTAAAATTTTTTCCTTAATTTCTATAGCATTTATTTATATATTTTTTAATTTAATAGCGAAATAGATATTGATCGTATTTTTCCCCCAAATTATTTTCAAAATATCGTCATATGGGATATGAATCTTACGTCCTTGATACATTTTTGTATATAACCCCGTGTCTATATTAGACAAATATTTATTATGCTGAACGATAAATTGTTATCATGATAACAAATTAGCAAGTACAAACGGCATTTATTAGCGTTATAACGTCGTTATGACAGTGTTGTCTTAACAATTTTTTTATTGAAATTAGTGTTTATTTATAAAATTTTCGGGAGCACCCTGTATGAATAAGATATTTCACTTCTTATTATAGAAGTGTACAATAATAAATCATAAGAATTGATTGTTTCGTTAGGTACATAAAAGTAATAATATGCAATACAGATGCATATTATACTATTAATGTACTAAATATGAGAAAAAAAACATTTTTTTGAAAAGTGCCTCAGTTCCATACCATCTTGAACTCAGTACAATATGTAAAAATCGTCAGCAATCTTTAATGTCCAGCACTATCAAGTACAAATAGGAAAGTTTTTATAAGCTTAAATGGTTATTTTTATTCTTTTCCTATTTTTTAACATTTCATAATTTTTGTTTAGCAATTTTAGGTCAGTTTTTATAAACAAGAAAAATTTTTAAATCCGATTTTTTGTTTATGTTGGCTTGAGAATTCTACTAATACATTCTTAGAGTTAGGTACCGACTGACAGTAGACTTAGGTACTTTTTGACAGCGTTTCACTTCTTATTTATTCTTTGGGAGCAATGACCAAATATTGACCTAGGTATACAGAATATTTTTTTGTTATATGAATTTCATATGTATTCTGCCCCTATTCTGCATTTCAATTACGTTTACGCATTCAGTTACGCAATAATCGAAAAAAGGTATTCCAACAAAAAACTGAATCCTAAGAAGAAGAGAAAGCAATTCCATTTCGTTTCAATGCTCTACGATTGTGTGTATTCTGCATTTCCATCGTAATTACATTTTTGTAAGTTGTTGTTTATAGGGTTCTATAAATCGAAAAGTCGGAAAAAGTCAAAAATAGTCGAAAAGTCAAAAATAGTCAAAAAGTCGAAAATAGTCGAAAAAAGCCGAAAATAGTCGAAAAAAAAGTCAAAAATAATCAAACAGTAGAAAATTGTTGACTATGATGTCTTTTGAGTCTATTTTTGATATAAACCAAACTTCACTTCAGTGAACAACTGACATAAAACTTGAAAAAATATTGATATTGTGTCATCTGTATAAGACTAGCAATTATGTACGTGGCCAGATATTGTCCATTTTCAATACCAAACAAATATTATTTTCAACAAACAGATCGTCTTAGAATTTTATAAGTACGCAGAATATACATACATACATACATACATACATATGTATATAGGGTTTGTCATTAGAGTAAACACATACAGTGTCTCTCATAAGTATTTAAATTTATGTATAATGTGAAAAGAAACCAAATTTAATAACATATTTTGTATGCAAAATTAATAAATTTATTTGTTAAATTGTCTAGACAGTCCATAGCTTTGATATCACGCTTTTTAAAATTTACAAAATTCACATTTACTTAAATTAATTTAGCTTTATTTAAAAAAAGTCCATAAAATTACTTCACAAAAGTATTCGAATTTTTCCTGTATTTCATATTTGACCATATTTTACGAAACACAAAACTTAGAATCGAAAGGTCTTTTTGCTTAAAATTGTTTTAAGGGATTACTATAAACCAAAAGGATATATTTTTGGCCCATTTGGCCCACAATTTTGGGGCATTTGTACCATCTTTTTATATAATATCATTAATATTACGATTTTTGACCATATTTGCCATTTTTTCTATTTTTTTAAGAGATAAAACTAAAATTTAATATTGGGATTTAATAGATTCGTTGAGGTATCTAAAAATAATAATTTTTGTTATAAGGATCTGTTTTTAAACATTCCAAGATATATTTTTGGTATAGTTCTTCTGTTTTTAATTGAATTATCTGATTCTTAAGTCCCTTTTCGTACCACTAGGGTCAATATTTTCCGACAAAGTTGGCTAGTATATATAATTACAGATATTAGCATTAATATATTTTAAATTTTCAAGACATCGTAGCGGTGTACAACTCCAAAACATGCCTTAACAAAACGTCATCCTATACAGTAGATTTTAGTTTTTACTACTCATAACATTCACGATTATGTTGCTCATTACAACACTGTATGTAAAAAATTTTGGGCTTATTTTGATCATAGTAGATAATATTTAAACTGATATCAATATTTTTGAGTTAGACCATAATGATATGGTGACATTCAGCCTAGAGGCCATTGGTTATAAAAAAGAATGATTCCACTATATTGAATGGATTCGGTTGATATTTACCCCTTAAAACAATTTTTAGCAAAAAAACCATTCGATTCTAATTTTTGTGTTTCGTATAATATAAATATGAAATACCGAAAAAATTCGTATACTTTTGTGAGGTAATTTTATGGAATTTTCTTAAATAAAACTAAATTAATTTAAGTAAATGTGAATTGTTAAAGTTTTAAAAAGCGTGATATCAAAGCTAAGGACTGTCTAGATAATTTAACAAATTATTTATTTATTCATTTGTTTTGTAATATTAAGCCTTCGCGGCCAAAATAACAATATTACATAGTAATAACAAATATCTGAGATCAATGAGTAGTAATATAATTATTAATTCTTCATACAAAATATTAAATTTGGTTTCTTTTCACATTATCCTTAAATTCGAATACTTATGAGAGACACTGTATGTATAAAAACCGACATTTTTCGAATAATTCTTATTTTCAAAGTATTCGACAATATACGTTATATACCAGGAAAAAAGCGGAACAAAAAAAGCTGTTAATCCTTATAACAATCTGTCCAACTGCAACATACACCGAGCTTGTTTTTGAACATAAAGTTTTATTAAAACAAACAAAAAATAAATTAAAAGCTCATCATTTTGGTCTATTGAAAATCATTTTACAGCCATTAATGGAATGACAATCCAAACACTTCCATTTGTGGATATCCAGCCTTGATAGCGGTAAAAAAATTTTGCTCTATAGAACCTAACATTATATACTAGCCAATATTTTGTACTTAAACATGACACGGACGCATTTAATTAATATTATTTAATAATAAAGTATGGATTATTTATAAATATTTAAAAACAATTCAGCAACCACAAATTTGTAGTTACCTAGTTGGTAACAAAAATTCAGTTTGTTTTTAAATAAAACAGAATTTCTGATTTTGGGAAATATCGCTTGTAGTAAGAAATTCAGAAAACGTCGCAAGATTTCTCGTAGACTTTGAAATAGCAAAATATTTCAAATCGTTTGAGGAATTGAGATAAGTTATGGTCATTTTATCAAAGGTTGATTAGTTTTTAATGAATCAGGAATAAAAATAAGAGATTCAAGCAATATTGAGGACAGTGGAAAAGTTTGTTATTGGTATGTAATATTATGAGCAAGAATTGTATTAAATCTTTGAATAGAACAATCTCTTCTATTCCTTATTTCGATAAATTTTCCGCATTCAGTTACACAATGATAGAAATTACTACATTACATTTTTGTAAAATCTTAGTACAAATTTCAGTATCGCGAAATATCGGTGTGTCAAATCGAAATGGAGAATATTAAAGTTGATAAATGGAGTAAATTTCGATTGGAATTAAAATGTTATATGTTAAAAAATTAATAGTTTTTGGAAACAAGCAATAAGTACTTATGTGTTATATATAAGACAAAGGCAGTAAGGATTTCTGTAGAATGTTCGCGGACAGACTTTGAAATTTTAGAAAAAAAGATCTCACTATAACCATTAAGGTATTAAATACTCCCAAATGTAAATAAATTTTATCTAAATTTCATAATTTTATTAACATAAAATTACACTTACCAATTGTCCGACATAATGGTTTTGACCTCCATTAAACTATCTGCGTACATAGGCAAAAAATTCAACCAATATATTTATTAACTCATCCTTACAGCATTTGTCATAGTAAACAGCATTCTCGAAATGAATATCATCAAACACATTTAAAACAAAATTATAAAGATTTTCAAATAGATTAACTTGTATTTTAATAACTTGAACGTCCTGCTAGAGAAAATTAACTTGTGATTTTTGCTTTTGACAGCCTATTATAACGGTGCTTAGTAGTGACGGAACAGGGTGTTTCAAAAATTTATTTAATAAAATTATAAAGTTGCCAGATAAACTTAGGTTTATTTTTTTATAAGAGTTGCCAATAAGCGGTAAAAACCAAATTAACGGTTTAACTTAATTTTAATGGAACAAATTGTAAATTTAAATCAAATTATAAACACAAATATTAGAAAAATATATAATTAAAGCAACTTTCTAGGTGAATTTATTTATAAATTTTTGCAATTATATCCTAAATTATTATATAAATTATTTATTTATATATTTTTAAATTTGTTAGCTAAATAAATATTTTGGCTCGTAGTAAGTTTTTTTCCCAAATTATTTTCAATATATTAAACGAAATGTGTTTATCTATATAAATTTTAACTTTAATATTCAATAATTTCATTATATGTATTATTTAAAAAAAGTTATATTACTTACACGAAATGTGTATTTATTTATTTATGTGTGTTTTTTATTCATAGTTTTAAATATTTTAAATAATAGAAAATAGTAATAGATAAAGAAATATTTAAACAATTATTTTGCGGGGAGATATTTATTAAAAATAACAATAGTTAAGTTTTTAAATTAAAACAAAAATATTAAATAATAAAAATATTTATTGTTGAGGAAGTAGGTTTAATTAAATATTTTTTTTTGTTTACGTTTGTTTATTTATTTAAATATGTTCTATAATTTTTAATCAATTATTTATTATATGTTTTTTCTTTTACGTTTTTAGCAATAACTATTATTTGTTTTTGTTCATTTTAAAAATACATATTTATAATTTAATATCAATTTATTATTTATAAACTATTTTTATTAAAATTTAAATCATATATTTATAAGATAATAAGATAGTAATAGAGTGTGTAGTAGTATGTTTCTGTGTGGGATAGGAAGGAAAAATTTAATATAATATTATAATATTTGTTATTATATGTGTATTTATATATAATATTTTCAATTATTTATCGTTAGTTTTAATTTTATATATATATAAATGGTTTAAATTTCAACTATCATCATGTCTTGAATGTTACGTAATAAATCTTGCATATTTCACAATAAATCCCTATGGAAGACCCACGTATGTTTTGTATGGGCAAATTTATGAGACAACCATTGAGATTCTAATAAATTAAAACGATCCCTACTAAGATATAATGGTTTGCCACGTCTGTAATTAAAAATAATTAAATTTAAACTTTAAGAATTTTGTAAAGAAAAAAAAAAAAAAGAAACCCGCTACTTACTTTAGATCACGATCTTCTTCATCAAAATCATCCAAATAGAGAGAACCCCATAGACATGCTCGTCGGCCACGTATAACAATAATATAAGTTGAGGTAACAACCAAAAATATACCAATGCCACCGCCACAAGTAATTGTATGCTAAAATTTTCATAATATTGCGTTTTTTTAATATTATTGCCCACAAGTTTGGTTTTAGAAAGTTTTTTTTAGAATCAAAAATCTTTGCAATTACGATGTCATTAATTTAAAATAAATTTAGGACCGCTACACTGAAAATAATCCATGCTTAACTTTACAAAAAAAATTTCGTAACTTCTATTTTCATAATATTTACAAAAATTTCGTGTATAATACGAAATATTATTTAATAAAACCCTTTTTTATTTTTACGAAAGTACGAAATTAAACATAATGATATTAATTAAATGATGATTAAATAAAACTACAACATTTTTATAAAATTTAAGAAAAAGTATAATATTATTTCGAATTATTTTCATAAAAAATTGAAAATTCGTGTGAAGAATAATGTTGAACTAAAATTAGAATATTTATTTTAAAATGAAAAAAAAAAATGTTTGAATAAATTAATATTTCGTAAATTTTACCATATTTATTCAAAATTCCCTTTTTCAATTTAAGTAAATTTTAATTTTTTCAAGAATTTTTGTATTATATTAAAATATTTCGTACAATTTCCTATTTATTACGAAAGAATTTCGTGGTGCGAAACAACGAACGATTCGTACAATGTACGACATTTTTCGTATATATTAGACATGGTTTTTTTTCAGTGTATAGATCCAATGTGATAAATTGCAGCAAACGCAAGTTAAATTATAAAAAAAAACAAAAACTTACCCTAACAGCTTCACAGCACTCATTTTCAGCACAACAATTCTGTTTTAAACATACTATGGTACCACAAAGTAAACAAATGGAACTTTCTTTGGGAACTTTATAGCAATTAAGACATGGACGTTCATGGTAATACTAAAGATATATAATAAATAAATAAATAAATAAATAAATAAATAAAAAAATAAATAAATAAATAAATAAATAAATAAAATGTATAAAGCAAAACTACAAAACTTACCGTAAATAGTCGTTCATATTCTCTAGGTAATTCCAAAAGTTTTGGTTGTTGCCAGGCAGCATGTTGATTGAGTAAAACCAATTCACGCACCGTATCCGTTGGTGGTCTAATATTCATCAGTTGTTCACACCAGAATTTCGGTAGAGATTCTTCGGTGCCGGGTATAAAACACAAACCCTTTGAGGCATTAAAACAATCCCAATCCATTGAATCGGTAACTAATTCTAAATAGTAAACTAAACGCACAAACTCCAGGCCTGGCGCTAAAATTTCTGGCATATCGTGTCTGTATAAATGTTGACGCAATAATGCCGCTATACGTAGGAATGGTAGACATAGTGTTTGCAACTGTGTTTCCATTGACTTAAGATTGACTTCTACACCAGCTAGCGAGCTGTCTTCGCTATTTGCGCCCAGAGCAGCAGATGCGGCTGCCGAAGTGGAAGGTATACTATCACGTCTAAGATGTGACAGACGATTGGTGTTTTTCAAAACTAAGGCCATAGCACGTCCCAAATATGACATGTTTGGTGAACGCATAGAATTACGTCGGCTAGACAGTGTATTAGATTCAGCCGATGGCGAGGTATTAAAATTAGCCAAAATATAATCACATTCGAGATCGGTAAGGGTGACGCATAGTTGTACAACAATTTGATAATATAATAAATTGTACATAACCTTAACCATACAAGTGAAGTATTCTGAAAAAAAATCAATTAAATATATAGTTATCTCAAACATATTAAACAAAAAAAGCAGTTTAAACTAACCCTGATCTAAATGTAATGGTGCTAATAATATAAATTTCAGTAATAAGGCTATTGGATCTGCTAGTAAACCGGGTATTACTTCACGACAATGTGACGGCACTGGTGCACTTTCTGTTACCGGCATACCGGCCAACGATGCCCATGAACTCCATAAGGGCCATTCGACTAACACTCGTACATGTACGGAAAGAACATGCAGCAATGGTACAATACAGTCTCTTTTTGGCTTATAACGTGTGGGATTTGTTGTACATAACGAACCACCACGTTGTATAATTTCAGACTCTAAATTGGTGCGAGCTATTGAGGTAACAAATATGAAAAGACTACGGAACGTTGGTGGTACTCGTTTCATTTTACGATTTGTTACATTTGTCATGTCTTCCATTGCACGACCCATTGCTTCGGATAGTTTTGTTGAGGTCTAAACGAATACATTGTAATTAATAAAACAAATGATTAAGTTTTTATTGAGAAATTAATGCATTTCAAAAACTTACCGGTGGTCTTTCGTTCTCCTTTATCAGGTTTGTTAATTCCGACACTAACTGCTCGAATGGCTGTACACCGGAACGTACAACCGGTGTTGGACGATCTAATTGCGGACTTAGAGGCAAAACAGAATTGGAAAGTTGCCTACAAACGGGACAATAAAATTCGCCTCTTTCGTGCAAGTGCTGCCTTTGGCTGGCGTATAAAGTCTTTAGGTAGGCGTCTAAGCAACTTAAATGTAAATGATGACCACACGATTGCACATGGACACCATTTTCATACGCCATATTATTGGATAGATACCAGGATTCTTCGCCAAATTTCAAACTTAAAATTTCGGTGCGTCTATTGAATTCTGTGGCTAAACGTGTACTATGCTTGAGTCTTTCTTCATCTTCTGGAGACAATGGAAGTGGTAGTCGTTCCGTTATCCTACGTCGATGACCGACAATGCCACTTGATTCTACTAGCACTACGAGACCAATAGGATTCGATTCAGTGCTGGGGGTGGTGCAATTGCAAATAATGCAGTCATATTCTTTTTCGCGGGGCTGTTCTTCGTAGAGGTCTTCTTCCTCCTCCATGCCTGCATCCATATTATTAGCAGCAGCAGTTTGCATGAATTCTTTTTGTTTGTTAGCGAAATCTTGCATCATTTTCATTTGTCTCTCACGTGCTCTCTTTCGACGCTCCTCTTTTTCCTTAGCTTCTCTAGCCTTAGCTTCCGCCTGCTTTTCACGTTGATTTGGCCAGAGTTTACGTCTTATCTCGTCGATGTTTTGAGCACAGGTCTCATCATGTTTCGCTATCTTAAGTAAAAGGTTTCCTATAAAGTAGGGACCATCTCCAATGCGTGAATCGGATACCTTAATATTACGTTTCTTGGTTTGACTAGAGGCTGCAGCAGCAGCAGCAGAAGAAGTTGAAGGTTCCGAGGATCCTTCACAGTCTACATCCATGGCTGAGGAAGTCGATGCCGTAGAATCACCTTTCGCCTGTTCCTCTTCATCGGCATCGGTGCATGAAAAACTATCTAAAGTTCCACTCAATTGTGAGTGTAATTTGAGTAGTAATGACAATATACTTTCTTCTATAATCACTTCATCTTTACTGAGACCATCGATGGCATTGTCTACCGAACGCTTACGATTGCTGGCATCAAATGCTCGGCGAGCTCCTAAGGCACTAACACCGAGCGTAGGATTCGAGGGCACAACATCCATATTTGTACTTGGTACTGCAACGGGTTGTACGCGAGGGAAGGGTATTAAGCTACCTATGGAATTGGGTGTGGAAGGAGGGAACATTTCAGATTGTGTGGGTCTTTGATTTTGTGCTGCTTGCTGATTTCTAGTTTGATTGGCAGTATTCGTTGATGGACCGGGATTTTGTCCTTCACGTAAAACCACCTCCATGCCTGTATCAGATGCCATAGTTATGGGTTGCAAAGAAAAGCGGAATTCCATGGGTGGAGAATTGGCTCCAGCACTTTCTATAGCGTTAGATACATCACGTATCGAATCATCGTCTTGACTATCTTGTCTTATAACTAGACCAGTTTCAGGCACCACTGACAGATCGGCTGGCAGAGCTACTTCCATGTTTTGTAAACGCATAGGCACTATAGCGGTTGAAGTTGTTGTTGCATTTGGAGCCGATGTACTATGTACAACACTTAAATTGCGACCCATATTCTCTAGCCAAGCTGGAGATATTTCCATAGCTGAAGCAGTATTATCATCTATATCATAATCTACATCCGGATAGAAAGGATTCGATCTATAGTGGGCTGGTGTGACTGTAGGTTCTTGGGATTTCAAAGAAATCTTTGTCACTACATGTCTTAAGTTACAACTAAGATTATCTGTGGGATAACATTTGAAGAGCTTAGGGGGATCTCGACGCATGCCAAAACGATAGCATGGCTTGTGTTGATCTTCACATTCTACTACTGCAGCATTATCATTGCCCGTTGACTTGGTATCCTCACTCGTTTCTATGGCAATTTCCAATAGGAATATCGCTAAGGCCAGTAAATGTTCTGATACATCACGCGAATGTACAGCACGATATAAAATCGACAATATGGTTGAATGGAAGACTCGGGAACTTAATATACGACAAGGATCACTGAACGCGGGCCCTACGGGGCGGGGTAATCTAAAAGGTGGCCATAAATTACCACTAGCCGGCATTTTATTTTTAGACTTTACATAGTTGGTAAAACGATCCAGTGATGATTGGAAATCTCGCCGGTGAACAGCTCTTAAGAGAACATGTAAGGGATCGTAGTACTCCTCCCACACCTCATCGATGGGTGTAAACAAACCTTGTTCTAAATTTTCTGAACCCGATGATGGCGCCTTATATACCGACAATTTCTTTAAGAATGTTTCAAAATTCTTAGTATGAACATTTCCCGATCGTTCGGGCATTAGCTCCAATAACTGAGAATGGGTCTTATTCTCAGTGGCCAGTAGAGCACTTATTTCAATGATACACTGTGTAGCCTCGTCATTACCCAAATTTGTACGACTCGTTACCAAGGTGGCTAGGAATGTTAAGAAACCTTCAAGCATTGAAGTTTGTTCCATTTTTTGTGGTTGTTTAAGTGGCGCCGTTTCCAGCCATTGTGATACACCGAATAGTTCGATGGTATTTTGTAAAAAGAAATATTGTGGTAAATTTGTGGCACAAATCTGTAGAAAGAATAAATCCATATCAGCCATTGAATTGCAAAAGTTCGCCTGTATATAGGTCATGGCTTGACCTTTTATTTGTAGACCATTGCGCACCCAAATGCCGGCTAAAATTTCATAGAAAAAACTCTGTAAATAAGAAGAGGGAAAAAAATAGTAGGGTTAATAATAAATGGAAATTATTGATAATTTTAAAAAGCAAGTATGTAATTAAGAAAACATAAAAATAATATTAATATGTACACTGAAAATAATCCATGCTCAACTTTACGACAAAAAAATTTCATAACTTCTATTTTCGTAATATTTACAAAAATTTCTTGTATAATGCGAAATATTATTTAATAAAACCCTTTTCTATTTTTACGAAAGTACGAAAACCTTTCGTAATATTTTTTTCTTAAATTTTAGCGAAATTAAACATAATGATATTAATTATATTATGATTAAATAAAACTACAAAATTTTTATAAAATTTAAGAATAAGTATAATATTATTCACGAATTATTTTCATAAAAAAAATGAAAATTCGTGTGGAGAATAATTTTGAACTAAAATTCGAAAACTTATTTTAAAATGAACAAAAATGTTTGAATGAATTAATATTTCATAAATTTTAACATATTTATTCGAAATTCCCTTTTTTTCAATTTATATAAATTAATTTTTTTCAAGAATATTTTGCATTATACTAAAATATTTCGTACAATTTCGTATATATTACGAAAGAATTTCGTGGTGCGAAACAACGAACGATTCGTACAATGTACGACATTTTTCGTATATATTAGGCATGGATTTGTTTCAGTGTAAGTTTTTAAATAATATTCTTATCATTTTGCTGCGTAATCAATTGAAACTAAGTTTGCCTTTAGTATTTTATGGCAACTGCTCCAAAGAAATACACAACAAACAAATTATGGATTTAAGGAAATATAGTAAAATATTTTGTGTACTTTTCCTAATTTTAATTAATTCAATAAACAAATCAGAAGCATTTATTGAAGATCTCATGGATGTTATTAAATTGACGGAATTTCTACGAGAAATTTCAAAATCGGATGTGCACTTGCCGATTTTAAAAAATAAAGAACGAAAAGTTATTACTAAAATTAAAATGCTGGAGAAAGAATTAGAAGGACTGGTTGAAAAAGTAAGCATATGTGAGATTTTGTAGACATACAGACTCGACTATAGTCCAACCTTAGACTATAAACTATAAACTAGATTATAATCAAAAATATTGATTATATATTTCAACTATACTAAAGACGAGCTTATATCACACTATATAAAGTAAACATATTTAAAATAAAATATTGGTTAAAGAAAGACCTTAATAACGCACAAAGAGCAATTTTAAAAAACAAGTTTCAAGAAGTCACTCCTATAAATATTTAATATTTTAAAAGCAAAACTGATAAAACATTTTTTATACGTTTTTTTTATTATTCATTTATAGCATTCACATTACATCTCAGCTTATCATGATTCTACTATCAATTCTGTTATGAGCAATAACCAGGCAATGCTATTATTTCATAAAATTGAATTCGCGCGACATCGTATCGATTCCATGTATCGTCAAATGTTAAGTTTTCTGAAATATCAATATGATTTGGAGATTGTTAGTATTTTAGAAATGACTAAATGGTTTGTTAGTCCCAATTCAAATTCTGTAAGCAATATATTGAATCTTTTGCATTTGACATTGGTGGATGGAAAAAATCCATATATGAGTGGTTTAAATGTACTGGAAAGGTATTATCAGGTAAGTAGTTTAACATAAAAGGCTATTTGTTTAAATATAAATATGTGTGAAATGATTAGAATTTGAATGTTTCATCGTGTCAATAAATTTTTAACCCCAAGATATCAAACGCATACATTTCTAAAGGATAAAATTGCACTAAATCCGAACTGCCATTATGTTAAAGTATCTCGAAAAGAAGAACTTACAATGGTTAAACCATTAAGCCCGAAGATTAACTGAAAAACACAATCATTTGTTAAAGTCCGCCTAAATTTGTTCCATATTTTAATCTAACAGCAGTTAAACCTAAAAATCGACTTTCGAATAATCGAACAATCGACTTTTTGTCGAAAAAAGTCGAAAAGTCGAAGTCGACTATTTTGTTCCAAAAAAGTCGATAACTCGACTATCGTCTGTGAAAAAAGTCGACTTTGTGAATACAATTCGAAAAAAGCCGAAAAGTCTGAAAGTCGAAAAAAGTCGAAGAAAGTCGAAAAGTCGTAAAAAGTCGTAAAAAGTCGAAAAGTCGAAAAATCGAAAATTGTGAAAACAAGTCAAAAATTTTAAAAAAGTGAAAAAAAGTCAAAAACTCTAAAATAGTCGGAAAAACTCTAAAAAAGTCAAAAAATAGTCCGAAAAATGTAGAAAGAAGTCGAAAATAGTCAAAAAGTCGAAAAGTCGGAAAAAGTTGAAATGTCGACTATAGTAAGAAACACGCCCTCAGTCAGCTAATTTAGTTTGCCCAATGGAGTAGGGTTCTACAGTTGAAACGAAAAGTCGGCTTTTCGATTTTTGTATTTAGGTAAAAGTCCACTTTTTGCATTTAGTTGAAAGTCGACTTTAAGACTTTTCGACTTTTAGTATTTTGTATATAGTCGACTTTTTTATTTTCGACTGTTTTCGACTATTTTCAACTTTTCGACAATAAGAGACTTTTTGACTATTTTCGACCATTTTAGACTTGTCGACGATTTTCGACTTTTTCCGACTTTTTTCGATTTTCAATAATTTTCGGCTGTTTGACTTTTTTTTCGACAAAAAGTCGATTGTTCGATTATTCGAAAGTCGATTTATAGAACTCTACAATGTAGGTGGTTTAAACTTGAGCAAGAAATACAAAAGTGTAAACAGCTGATGTCAAACAAATTAATACAATTTTTACCTATTCAAAAATAAACATTAAAATGTTTGATTTATCGATTAGTATAAATTATGGAGACGACTTCACAATATATTTTTTGTTTTAAATTTAAGTTTTCATTAATTTTCATATTACATTTGCAATTGTCTTCTTTTTATAAAACATGCATTGTTTTGACAACAAACAGTGACGTTTTCTTTTGTTTTGTATGGCAACACTGCGAAATTTAATCTTGTACTCAAAAACATCAAAGAGGATTTACATCAGAATCAATTTAATTTTATATTAACTAATCTGATTATTATTTGCCAAATCAAAAACCCGCTCAAATTTAGCATAAAACTAAATTTATTAATTAAAATATTATATCTAGAATACCTTATAGTAATTACAATTTGAAGTCAAATTCGAATTTCGAAAAGTTCGAATGTGACTTCTAATTCTTCTACATATGTATATATTAAAATTTTAAATAAATATGTAGGTGAAAAGAAGTTTTTAATTTCGAGACGGTTACAGTAAAATTAAAAAAATAAATGGCAACTCTGAGAAGGAATGCATTACAAAATGTTGATTTCCAACAAAACCGGGAAACAAAATGCAAGCATATGCATTAAAGTAAATATGTTCATACATACATATGTACATATAAACAAAGAAATCTGAGAATATAAAATATGAAGACAGTAATAACAAAATAAATTGAATGAATATATAAAATAAATAAAATAGAAAAAGATACAACGAAATTAATTGAAAGTAGACAAAAAAAAAAAAAAAACTTAATCAAATATAATTGAAGAGAGGGAGAAAAATGTGCCAGCAACAGTTCAAAATTCAAAGAGAAAAAAAGAGTATTATAAAGAGATACGAAGTAGAGAGAAAAAAAATATGCAAACAAGAAAATAAAAGTAATATCACTGCTATGAAGTATAAACCGTTAAAGACAATAAGTCAAACGATTTTTAACACTGGAGTTGAGGTGACGTTTAGAAACAAGTCACACAACTGACGGGTTTTAATACAGTGTTATACAAACAATAAAATATACATACATGTGTTTATTATAATAAATATTATCAAAAATATATACAAAAGAACATAATAAATATATAAATAAATTAGATTTTTTTGGTTAAATCTAACTACATAACTAGTCAGTGAAAAAAAATATAAAATACATGTAATATAAGATGAAATAAAATTAAAAAAAAACTCAACCAAAAAATAGATATATAATTAAAATTGCTGAAAAAAAACAAAACTAGTTTGAAGTTTTTAACAAAAAGTGTTCTTTGTGTTAGTGTGTATCTTTTAAGCGTGTCGAAAAAAAAAATAAAATATTTTTTATAACAAATTTTCAAAATGAAATTGCAAGGTGCTGTGTCATCATGTCTGGGCTTTATGCTGTTCGCATTTATACTAGTTACTGCACCAAATACCTCTTCAGCATTAATAGAAGATGCCCTAGATGTGTTTCATGTTGTCAAAGAAGTCACAATGGCCGTTTTAAAAGCCTGGGATATTGTACAGACTTCATCGTTAGGCTCAAAAATTAACTTCCCCCTAATGCGTGAAAAACAGCGTAAAGTTTTGTCTCGCCTCAAGGAAGTTAGTAAACAAATCCAACAAACCGAGGAACAGGCAAGTTATACAATGGAAGTGACACACTCTGAAGTAAATATAATGTTTTTGGTTAATTTTACAGCATGCCGAACAGGTGGCTTGGGCCCAACAATCGGTTAATAATTTCATAGAAGGAAATATACAATTGTTGGCTAAACGCAACGATATTACCGATACAATGAATCGTATAACCTCACGTTTCCAGCAAATGCAACAATATGAATTACATCAGGATAAATTAGAAACGTCGACCTTGTTGACATTTGCTGAATGGAGTGTTTCGCCTAATGCTTATTCGGTCCATCATTTGATGGATCGTTTACATTTAACTATGTTCGGTTCAGATGATAAAGCTAACAAATCAGGCTCTAATATGCTTGAAATGTTGGCTTTAAGTTATGAGGTAAAATATGCATTTAATTGAATGGAAATTATGACTTCTTTTTTTAGGTGGAAAATAGCTAAAATCCCTGTAGATTAGAAATTTCGCAAATAACAAAAACACAGACTGTAATAAAATGTACATATGTGTATGTATATAGACAGCACAATCTACTGAAAAATGTCGAATGACTGAATAATTTTTGAATTGATCCACGTTAAATATTTGTTGTTATTCATTGTTAATTGTTATGTTTTGCTTTATAATTTGTTGGTTAGACTATGACAAAACATTTTTTTGTTAATACTTTGCCACTAAAAAGTATTTAATGTTAACTCATGTCATGTTACTTTAGTTTTATTTTCTTGTTCTTTACACTACCTTTAAACATTTTTGAAACAATACAATGTAAAAAAAAACTTTATTATTTTTTAAACATTTTAGGAAAATATTTAGAATAAAAAAATTTATATCTGTTGAATAGACTCTAATAACGTAATAAGTTTTAGACAAGTTTTAGTGTAGCTCCAGATCAGTTTTGGTTAGGTTCTAGTTTAGTGCTAGTTCAGTTCTAATTCAGATGTAGTTAAGTTCTAGTTCAGTTCTATTTCATTTCTAGTTCAGTTTTAGTTTAGATCTAGTTAAGTTCTAGTTCAGTTTTAGTTCAGTTCTAGTTTAGTTCAGTTCAGTTCTAGTTCTATTTCAGTTCCAGTATAGTTCAGTTCTATTTCAGTTCTAGTTCTAGTTCAGTTCTAGTTCAGTTCTATTTTAGTTCTAGTTCAGTTCTAGTTCAGTTCTAGTTCAGTTCTAGTTTAGTTCAGTTCTATTTCAGTTCTAGTTCAGTTCTAGTTCAGTTTTAGTTCAGTTCTAGTTCAGTTCTAGTTCAGTTTTAGTTCAGTTCTAGTTCAGTTCTAGTTCAGTTCTAGTTCAGTTCTAGTTCAGTTCTAGTTCAGTTCTAGTTCAGTTCTAGTTTAGTTCTAGTTCAGTTCTAGTTCTGTTTTACTTCAGTTTTGGTGCAGTTCTAATTCAGTTTAAGTAGTTCTAGTTTCGTATCAAGTTTAAAAAAGCATATTAATTATACAGGGGAATACCGAGTTTTTAAATTTTGACAAAAAATATATAAACATAAATTTTAAAATCTATTATTAACATATAACAAACGAAAACATTGTACCTAAAAGAGAGAAAAAAACTAACCACAATTTCGTATATAAAAATATATTTTAATAAAAAAAAAATCCAGACACAAAGAAAATAAAAAATAAATAAATTTAAAAAACTAGCAAAATTTTAAAACAAAATCATCAAAATTAACCCTAACATTTGCAGATGATGGTGAGAAAACAAAGCACACAACAGAGCATATTTCCATAAACAATGCATAACAAAGAAAGTTTGTTTTTTTTCGGGCAAAAGCCATGAATCATCAAAACTTTGGGCTTAATTTAAATAATATTGAAAAAAAGAACAAAAACTTAAATGCTAATATATTTAATAATAAAATTAAATAGTAAAAAAACTAGTTTTATTTATATAAAAATTAAATAAAATTTTAAAATTATTTAGATATAAAATGAATCATCACGGAATTTGAGTGAAAAATTATGACACCTTTAGCTTAATGGCAGTTTTTAACGGACTTATAAAGAAAATCTTTTGTTTACAAGTGTCACTGACCCATTTATCATAATATATCTAAAACGACATCGTTTTATTGCCAGCAAACACTTTCCACTTTTTCGTCATTACACCCCAATACTAAGCAAGTATTCTTTGGCCGTCTGCCTGATTGTCTGTTTTTCTTTTCTTTTTTTGTCAGACTACTTAGCGGGTGGTTGAAGAAGAATCTAATAAAGTGCATTTGCAATACAGATGTTTTGTTTTAATATTGACAGCATAAACAACATTTTCTTCAAGGCAGCTTGAACAAAGAGAGAGAGTCAGAGAGATATAATGTCAAAATAAAGTAAAGAAAACTGAGAAGAGTTGTATGTCAAAACAATTACATTATGTCGTCAATACATTGTATCAATTACAAAAGAAGTTGTTTCTTTTAAATATCTGCAATTTTTATTTATTTGTTAATTTAGTTTTTGGAATTTTAAGTTACTTAAATGTTAATAAAACCACAAATGCCAAAGATTATGACTTAAAAATGACTAATTCAGTCTAAACAATCAAACCATTTATGTATGTATTTAAACTCGGGTACCAGTCTCTACAAGAAACTATTATTAAGAATAGTGATGGGATGTCAGAAACATGGTGCATTTAATAATTTAGTACCTCTTAAAATGGTATTTAAAAATATGTACACTAAAGAAAATCCATGCCTAATATATACGAAAAATATCGTACATTATACGAATCGTTCGTTGTTTCGCACCACGAAATTCTTTCGTAATATATACGAAATTGTACGAAATATTTTAGTATAATGCAAAATATTCTTGAAAAAAATAATTTACATAAATTGAAAAAAGGAAATTTTTAATAAATATGTTAAAATTTACGAAATATTAATTTATTCAAACATTTTTGTTCGTTTTAAAATAAATTTTCTAATTTTAGTTCAAAATTATTCTCCACACGAATTTTCAATTTTTTTTTATGAAAATAATTCGAGAATACTTAATATTATACTTTTTCTTAAATTTTATAAAAATGTTGTAGTTTTATTTAATCATAATATAATTAATATCACTATGTTTAATTTCGCTAAAATTTAAGAAAAAAATATTACGAAAGGTTTTCGTACTTTCGTAAAAATAGAAAAGGGTTTTATTAAATAATATTTCGTATTATACACTAAATTTTTTTAAATATTACGAAAATAGAAGATACGTATATGTATTTTAGACTTTAGGTACGTAAAGTGTGATAGTGTGAAGTGCCCTTAAATATGATCTATTACAAGAGATTCCTTAAGAAAATGAGGAGAAGATAGTGATTACCTTTAAGTAGAGCGTAAATGTGAATTATTGCAAGAAATTTCTTAGGAAAAACGAGAAGTAGAGAGCAAAGCGTAAATGTAAAGTGTTACAAGAGATTCGTTAAGGAAAACTTCATCTATAACGAGAAGTTGGTCAAAGAAATATTTTAATTAAATTTAAGTAATAATTTCTTTAAGAAGATCCTTCACTAAGCAAAAATTATAAATTTGTTGCATGAAATTGTGATTTATAGTTTCCGAAACAAATGAAGCTTAAACAAAACCAACGACAAATAAAGCGAAATACCTGTTTCACAACATACGAACTAATAGAGCTATATCAAGACAATTACTAGTCGGAGTAACGAAAGTTTAAACTCTTTCATTAGGAGATTTAATCAATTCTTTTGTAGGAAGAAAGTTTAAAATGATTCATAATCGATTTGATGCATAAAAAAGCATAAGCTTAAACTAGCGAATGAAACTAGAGCTTTAACGAAAGTAGCGAGATATTTATTTATGATGACAGATTTCCCAAAAGGATTTCAACTGGAACTAGACAAAAAAAAAAACAAAAGTTTAAACAAAACAAGAGATTTTTTTATAGCAAAGAGAACTAGCGTGAGAATTCATTAAGAATAGCTTTAATACAATTTAAAGCTGAAACTAGCGGAAGGATCTAAAACTTTATTAAGGCAAAAAATGTATTTCATAGCAAAGAAAACGAGAGAGAGAGAGATTTCTATAAGCAGTTTTTATTAATGCAAAATTCATTATTAATGAATTCTTTAGTAAGTGAAAGATGAAAATTATTTATAATAGTTTTGTTACATAAAAATATAAACTAAAACTAGCGAGAGCAGAGAGATCTTTAACAAAACTAGCGAGATATTCCTTTATGATGACAATAACAGTTTCACTATAACTAGACAAATAAACAAAAGTTAAAAAAACAAGAGATTTTTTATAGCAAAGAGAACTAGCGAGAAAATTCATTAAAAATAGTTTTAATACAAATTAAAGCTGAAACTAGCGAAAGGATCTAAAACTTTATTAAAGCCAAAAATGTATTTCATAGCAAAGAAAACGAGAGAGAGAGAGATAAAGATTTTTATTAGCAGGTTTTATTAATGCAAAAGCGATAGCTATTGTTAAAAGAAACTTTAAACTAATATTATTAAGAGATCTTTCATAGAAAAACTCTTTTTATCGTAAAGTTCTCTAGTGATAATTATATATGTTCAATTTACAATCGATATCGTATTGTTGTAAGCTATAAAAAGTTTTCAAATTAAATTTTTTGAAAAAAAAAATACGACATACTACGATATAACCATACGACACCGAATGTGAATTGGACAATAGTTTTTCATATAAACTTTTCCCTTTCACAACAAAGTAATAATTTGATTTTAAAAAAAGTACTTAATTTCTAGATCTTACAACTTTTTTGGAATATATACATGTAAAGTCGACTTTTCCACTATTTTGGACATTTTTTGACCTTTTTCGATTTTTTTTCGACTATTTTCGACTTTTTCCGTATTTTTGCCAATAACAGACTTTTTTCGACCATTTCAGACTTGTCGACGATTTTCGACTTTTTCGCCTTTTTTTCTATTTTCAACAATTTTGACAGTTCGACTATTTTTGACTTTTCGACTTTTTCCGACTTTTTGAATATTTTTGACTTTTTCGGACTTTTCGACTATTTTCGACTTTTTCCGACTTTTCGATAGACGATAGTCGAGTTATCGACTTTTTTGGAACAAAATAGTCGACTTCGACTTATTTTACAGACGATAGTCGAGTTATCGACTTTTTTTGAACAAAATAGTCGACTTCGACTTTTTTACACAAAAAGTTGATTATTCGAAAGTCGATTTATAGAAGCCTAGTACTTATTTTCGAATAAAAATTAGTACTTTTTGAAATGAAACAATTTCTTAAACATTTACGAGAACAAAAAATAATATGAATGTAAAAATTGCCATAAACTAAGAGAGAGAGAAAGAGAAGAGCAAAAAACAAAGGAAGAATAGAAAAATGTAAACAAAAACATATCAATTAAAAACAAAGAACGAAAACAAAGTGTATAAATAGGGGAAAAACTCTTCCCAGCATTGAAATATGAAAACAAAAACAACATGCATTGCATATAGATTTGCAAAGAAGAGTAACACGACTAACACGACACAACAAATGAGAACAGCAGATACAATAAAGTGGGAGTCAAAGCGAGAATTAAATTATAAAAAGTGAAATATAAAAGAGACAGAGAGATACAGATACAAAAGAGTTGCCATTGAAACAAATTAAAGAAATTTAAAAATAAATAATGAAATTTTAATTAAATTTAAAGAAAAACAAAACTAAATATTAATTTAATTATGTATTTCATTTTAAAATTTTAAATTTTATATAAAAATTTTAATAAAATTAAATTAGTAATAAAAATTATTTATTTAATTCAACAATGGCAACCCTATGCACTTAGTGAACTAATACCAATATAGAATAGTTTATGATTGAATTGAGTTTTTTTGCTGAGATACATTCTTATTGTAAATTTGGAACGCGTTGTGAACGGTTGATGAAATCCATACGACAACTAAATATTTAAAGAATAAAAGAAATACAACAAATAAACTAAATCGCAAAAAAAGTAAAAAAAAAAGAATACAAAAAAAAATTAAAGAAATATAAAAAAAAAATTAATAAAACGAAATTAACTAATTTAATTGCTTTTAAACAGTATCTATCGAATTATAACAAGTGAAAAACAATTAAATTAAAAACAGACAATTATTACTGAAAATTAAAGAAACTAATTAAAATTATAAATAAAAAAAACAAATCTAAAAAAAATTTAAAATTTAAATCTTTGTTCGCCATTAAAGGTCACCAACACACTTTCAATAGAAAATATAGAAAGATTTTATTTAAACAAAAAACTAATAAAATTTTCACAGACTTTTCATTGAAATGTATGGGAATACATAATAAAAGCAAGTGGTTATTTAGTTGGTGGTTTATTTCCATAGTTGTTTGTTTGAATTGTTTGGCAGTATTATTTCTATGAAATATTTTCTTTTATTCTAGTTGAGGAAGTCATAAAAAAAATTATAAAACAATTTTAATTCAGTTTTTATTTCGTGTTTTTTTACAAATGCATCTGCATAAAATTTGCTTATTTTGCTAAATTGTTTATACACTGAAAAAAATCCATGCCTAATATATACGAAAAATGTCGTACATTGTACAAATCGTTCGTTGTTTCGCACCACGAAATTCTTTCGTAATATATATGAAATTGTACGTAATATTTTAATATATAGCAAAATATTCTTGAAAAAATTGATTTACATAAATTGAAAAAAGGGAATTTTGAATAAATATGGTAAAATTTTCAAAATATTAATTTATTCAAACATTTTTGTTCGTTTTAAAATAAATTTTCTAACTTTAGTTTAAAATTATTCTCCACACGAATTTTCAATTTTTTTTTCTGAAAATAATTCGTGAATAATATTATACTTTTTCTTAAATTTTATGAAAATGTTGTAGTTTTATTTAATCATAATATAATTAATATCACTATGTTTAATTTCGCTAAAATTTAAGAAAAAAAATATTACGAAAGGTTTTCGTAAAAATAAAAAAGGGTTTTATTAAATAATATTTCGTATTATACACGAAATTTTTGTAAATATTACGAAAATAGAAGTTACGAAATTTCTTTTCGTAAACTTGAGCATGGATTATTTTCAGTGTATAAATGTACGAATGTTTGTTTATTTAGCTGTTGCAATATTTGCACATTTTATATTTATTTTACATTAATTTTTTTATTTGGTTTTAAGTGTTGGTTAGTTGTTTTTTTAAGGGGTTTAATTTCAAAATGGAAGATTTCAAGGAATTTTAATTATTTTGAAGAAAATTTGAATTTCAAAAATTTTTGTTTATTTTCTTAAAGCCATCCAAGAACAAGAGTCCATGTTAATAAATTTCCATAGATTTAATTTCAGCAGAATTTAGTACAAAATAAAAAGAAGTTATGCAGAACAAAAGAAAAAAAACTTTAGGAAGAACTAGCATAAGTTTAGTTTAAGAAAAGTTTTTGCTAGAAATTTAAAGCTTTCAATTCTTTAGCTAGAACTTTTAAACTATATGCCGAAAAGCTTAAACCATAACTAGAAAGATTTCCTAATTAAAATCATCAAATTAATAAATTTTAATAGATTTTCTTTTCAGCAGAACTTAGAAGAAGTTAAAAAAGCTAGTTTAAGCTAAAATAAAGCTTTAAAGTTTTTTTTTGAAAAGCTTAAACCACAACTAAAAAGACTTCCTATTTTAAAACATCAACCATTTAAATAGTTTTTTTTTTATTTCAGCCGAACTTGGTAGAAGTTAAAAAAGCTAGTTTAAGCTAAACTTTAACTAGAAATATAAACATTTAATTTAGAACTGAAAAGATTTCCTATTTAAACACTTTAGTTAAAAGCAGTTAAAAATAACCAGAAAATTGTCATAGGAAAGCTTTATTTGGAATGAGAGAACACATTTTAAGAAAGAACTAGGTATATCGGTTTTAGAAATATAAAAATATTTTATACAAATTGCAAGAGTTTTCTAGGAAAGTTTAAACTAGAACTAAATGGATTTCATATATAAAAGCTTTCATTAAAGTTAATGGTTAATAGAAGTTTCTACTATAATCAGCGAAAGGTTTTCGTTGAAGAAAGCTTTAAAGTCATAAAAGTTTCTTATAGACAAAAGCTTTTATTAGGTAAGCTTTAACTTTAGAAAGTGAAAGATTTCTTTAAAGAAAGCTTTAACTAGAGATAAAAAAGGAAAACTTTTATTAGAGCAAGCGAGTGTTTAAGCTTAATCTAGATCTAGCGATAAATAAGAGAATGATAGGAAAGCATAAAGTATAGTCAGCAAAAGATTTCCTTGAAGCAAGGTTTCTTATAGAATAACTTTTGTTAGAGCAAGAGTTTAAGTTTATGCTACATCAAGCGATATATTTCTTATATAATAAAGATTTTCCTTACATGAAGCTTAATATAGAAAGCTTATTATAGAGCATTAAAGTGTTTAAGCTTAACCTACTTTTGGCGAGATACAAAAGAGACATATCTCCTAGGAAAGCTTTAAGTATAGCTAGCAAAAAATTTCTTTAAATAAAGCTTTAAATTAGGAAAGCTTAAACTTTAGTAAATGAAAGATTTCATTACAAAAAGTTTAAACTGTTTAAGCTTATGCTAAATCTAGCGAGATACAAAAGCTAAGAGAGATACATATCTCCTAGAAAGGCTTTAAGTAAAGCGAGGAGTTTCTTGGAAGAAAGCGAGAGTTTAAGCTTAGCGAAATAACTTTTACAAAAGAGTTTTAACTATACCCTGCATTAGTTTTCTTTTAATCACAAACTAATAACAAATTTCTTGAGGAAGAGCTTTAACTGAACTAGCAAAAGATTTTTCAGAGGTAAACATAAGTAAGAGAGGTTTTCATATTAAAGATTAAGCTTAAAGCTGCGAGAAATTTCTCATAGGAAAGCTTTGACTAAAACCAGCGAGAGATTTCCTCTTGATAAAAAAGTTTGAACTAGAAGTAGCAAAAACAGAAATTGTAAGTTCACACGATTGTTAGACATTTTCTAAACATTTTACTGTCAACGCTGTAAGATCTGACAACCGTGTATATGCAGCTTTATATAGTTATATCTTTCAGTGGAGCTTCAGTTTAAGTTATAGATTTATGAAGTAAAAAGCTTGTGACTTTAATTTCTTATAAAAAAATTTTGATAAGTAAATGCAAGAAAGCGGTGGTGATTCTTCTAAAATTTATATTTAATTTTGATTGTTTTGAAGACTGTATAAAAAAAATTGTGAAAGATTTGTTTACACTTGGGACTTTTAAATAAATATGTATAAATATTAAACAAATATTTACGCCTTAAGAATTATCAAAAAACATATTTCCTAATGGCGTTCTTTAACTTTTGCATATAAAGAAATAAATTTAAAAAAAGAACTAAATCAAAGAAAACAAACCCAAAAAAAAATTATAATTTTATATTAACAGAAAAGAAACAGCAAAAGAGAAATAAATTAATAATAATAAATTAAATAAACAAACACGTATGAAAAACGTTTAAAAAAAGAAAGACAAAAAACAAACAAAAAAAGCCGTTAAACTGACTAAAATGGCCACGTTAAATAGAATAATTTTAATGTTAACCACACTACTAACAGTGTTCATATGCTGTAATACCGAAAACCTTGCCTCCACAACATATTTAATGGGACGGTCCATGCCATCGATTGAAATCGATGCCATACGTGATGAATATCTAAGTTTGGAACAATTATTATGGCAACATTTACAACGTTCCCAAAATAATCGCAATACCGAACAACAAATGCGTAAAATAGCCGATACACATAGAAAATTCATAAATGAAAATATGAACTCTACATGGTCCCTGGGCAAATATGAATTATTAAATCATTATGAATGGAGTATATTGGAACGTGATTTACAGCAAATCGAAATATTATTTGGTGCATTTAAGCGTGTTCTTAATTCGCAAGAAAATAATGTCGAATTCGCACGTTCCCAGGAATTGGATGATCTCATGGATAATATTTTGCGCAATGATAGGACCTTTTCAATGGGTCGTATATTTCAGGATACCGAATTGATAATGGTGAAACAAACAATGTATTATCGTGCCATGATGGTTAGTTGAAATTGTTTGTAAAATAATTTTGTAAACAAAAAATTAAAATCAATTTTAGTTTTGATTAAAAGCGTGAGATATATATATCAAGTAGAAACAAATTATATATAGCGTGTATATATATAATTTAAATAATATAATTTTGCAACTGTAGTATGTAAAAAACAAATAATGATTTATTAATTTTAATTTTAGCAAAATATTAGAATTTGAAATAATTTTAAAACGGGGACATAAAATAAAAAATTGTACCAAATATTTAGTTTTAAAATTTTGGAAATTTATGCTGCTGCATGTTTCACATAGTTTCATTACTATTTTTTTAAATGTATGTTAAAGCTTTAATTAGATCTGTTATATTTATTAAATATTAAGTTCTACTTGAATTGATCGATCAACAGATTATCCAATTATATGTTATAAATATTCATAATAAATATATAATTAGGGTATTCACACGGTGTGCTATTGTCATAAAATACTAAAGTTTTATGACAGTTTAAAAATTCGTTGTTGTGCTTTAAAGAAAAAAAAGTATTTTTTTTCATTATCAGAAGAATGGCCAGGGTATCCCACACAGCTTTATGCTGGCTAAAAAACCCTGGCTAAAAACCCCTAAAAAACCCTCAGAAAAAGCAACTGGGGAAAAAACAAACCTCCAAAATTCAGGAAAAAAAGTATTAAAATAATAACACTAATGTTTGTCATAAAGTGTAAATCAAAGGTAGAAGTTACCACAATCGAAAATATGCAATATGTACGTAAACATGACAAAAAATTGTGCAAAGTTCTATAACTTCAAAATTAATTAGATTTTATTAATATATTTATGAAAGTTATTAAGTTTTATAAAATTAAATTAAAAAATAAAAGAAAGAAAATTTTGTTTACGTTTTTTTTTCTGACTTGCAGCCACCGAACGGCGTCAGAAAATATTTCCGGCATTAACAGCTGTTTATGTTTTTGAACAATTTCATTTGTTCAAATTAAAACGAAAATATTTGGAATTTTTATAAAAATGGTTTATATAGTCAACCATTACCATGTCCAATACGCCTTTTATGCACAAACCGATCTTTATATCATTTCTTTGACTTGCTTTTGCCATTTTTACAAACAATTTTTTTGTAATATTTGTAGCTGACTCAAAATTTAAAATAGCACACTAACTTATGAGGGCTGCCCGCACAGAAGTCATATTTGTTCGTGTTATTATTTCATGATATATGACTTTATGACGATCGCGTGAATCCCTTAAATATAAATATTTATTAAACTTTTGCAATATTTACATAGTTCCTATTTATTTTACGATAATTTGGGATGTAGAGGTTGTTTTGTTTATTTATTGATATAATTTCGTAATGTAAGATTACAGAAAAATTTTAATTGTTTAAACAAAATGAAAATTTCAATATAATTTATTTATTCTTAATGTGGACATAATTTAAGATATTGTGGAGCAAACATCAAATTACAAGAAAGTGCATGCAGCGAAGCTTTGTGAGAGATAGAAAAGCTTAATTTAGATCAACACCAAGCTTTAAGACAGCTAGAAAAGCTTAATTAAGTTCATAAGCACATAAAGCTTTAGAAAGAAAGTTATAACTAGGATTATAAGGAAATTTCTCTAAGAATTGTTTTAGTTCATTTTACTATAACTAAAAATAATATTTCGATCATGCAAACAAATATCAATTAATAAATTATCAAGATATTGCATGCAGAAAAGCTTTGTGATTACTAGACATGCTTAAAGAAGAATTGTACTAATGCTTTGAGCATTATTCTAAGGAATTTTTTTAGAATTTTTTAAGGAATTTTTTAGTTAATTTCTAAGAAAGTTGGTATTCTTTATCTTAGTTTAATTTAGAGCAGGTTTTTGAGTTGGTAATCAAATGTGAATTAATAATCTGATTAGTTAATCAAAAAAGTAAATTGATTCTGATGTTTTCCACTTTGAAGAACATTTTCATTTTTAGAAATAGTAATAGTTGATTTGTCTTATCAATATTATTATTGTTTTAATTTTTTTTTTTTAATTTTAAAAAATTTTTCATTTTACAAAAGTGGTATTTGTAAACAACAGCTGTTCTTTGTTTATGTTTTTGTTTGCAAAGTTGGCAATGCTAACAAAGTTAACTGATCAAAAATTCAAAGATGTACAAAATTCTAAAAAAGTAATAGATTTTGTTAAATATTTTCACTATTTAACCGATTTTATACTGATTTTGGGTAGAAAAGTTCTTGAGACTTCTGTGTTTCTATAAAGATTCAGAACTAATGAATGACAAACTTGTTTAAACAAAACTCTCTCAAAAGTGAAGGATATAACAAAAAATATTAAAATATTTACGAAATACTATTTTTCTTTAGAAAATTTAATCAAATTCTTTCATAGAATTTCAAATTCTATCACAAAGTAGTAAATTTTTTTAAATATAAAATAATATAGTTTCACACAAATAATGAAACCTAATTGGAAAACCGTTAATAATTGTTGAAAAAAAAACATCTGTGAATTTTTACATGACAATATTTTTTCCATAACAATAAAACAAAAATAATCGATTGTTAATATATATATAAAAACATAGCAACAACAACAACTATACTATATATTAAAAATTATTATTACATATAAAAACAAAATAACTATTATTAAACAAAGAAATTGTTTGTTTTAGAATATATTACAAAAATAAATTCATGAGCTGTTTTGTTAATTTGTAATAAAATTATGTTTTTTTTTTTTTTGTTTAGGCTTCTAAAGAAGAAAGATGTTTAAATCAACAATCAACACAACAATTCATTTACTCATTGTATACGGATATTGCATTAACGGAACTTAAAGGTTACACAATGATGGAATTCTCATGGATGATGCTGAGAGTGTATGGCAAGGGTAAGTAGTAGTAGTAGTAGTAGTAGGAAATTGAAATTTTGATAAAAGATGTTTTAATAAATTTAATTTTTTTGTAGGAAATTTCACACAAGAAGCAGAACTTATGCGTAATGATTATGAAAAACGTACAGAGAAAACTGTGCGCCTGTTACGTGAAGTAATGCAAAGAGCTGAACGTATTGTCTGGCGTTGTGATCCCGAACAATATGTTAAGGGTAAAAATTATGAAGAAGTAACACGTTTAATACAGGGTTATATTGAAAATGAAGTAGATATGAATTATAACCGTGAATGTTGGAAGACCTGTGATGATTATGAACGTACCAAGAATGAGGGTTGTTTTAAGGATAAATTCTGTGCCCGTCAGGAACGTTGTTCGGGTCATATACACAATTGTCGTTATGTTGATTCGGATATGACAATATGTCCTTCGGTGGGTAGAGAAAGGAGTTGGTTTAACAAATAAAATATGATTTTAATTTTATTTTGTTCTCTATTTCTAGGCACGAGACAGTGTACGTCGTTATGAATTTATTGAATATGAAAATGGTGTTACTTTGGGCAAGGCCTCCAACTGTCCTCGAGGTAAAACAGCGGTAAGTCAAGTTTACACAATTGACATTGATCTAGACTTTTGAGTTGTGAAAGGTTCAAATTTCAAATATTGAAATTAAATTATTTTTTTCAATCTAAAGGTTGATTCATGGTGGCGTTATTTGTTTTGGCATTGTACTTATTGTTTCTGTTTGTGTGATGATCAATATAGCACGAAAACCGATCGTTATTTCAATTTACGTGAAACCCTATCGAATATCAATGACAACAAGTAAGTGGATATAAAAACCTTGAATTTAGTTTAAAATAAATATATATTTATATTTCTATGTAGGGTTGTTACTGGTTTACGTTTTACTAAGAAAAATCGTGTATTCCATTTGCAAATACAAGAAGGTGCACTTTTACCTAGAGGCATGATCAATGAGTCTACATTAGAGTGGAAACCCGTCGATAACTATACACTCAATGAGAAGGGAGTTCATAATAATCGTGATTATTATACTTTAACTTATGGTGCTCGTTCTATTGATTTGGATGATATACATACAGAGGATAATACATTTGTAGTGACAGGTGTACGTTTTCGAGTAGTTGGGGCCCATTTGAATTTGGAGGCAAGATTAAGTGAATTTAATTTTGAAACTGGACAATTGGTTAATCCCAAAGAAAATAGTTTTTGGAAATCTAATGATAACACAGATGTTAGTGGCGATAGAAGGTAAACTTTAAAATTTTCAATTATTTCAAAATCCCTATTAATCAATTTTCTTTGTTTAAATTTAGAGCCAAAATCGAGCTAAAAGATCCAGATGTACCTATTCGTACTATTGCCAAATCTGTACCCGATTCACGTCACAATCAATATTTGGAATTTTCTGCCTCTAGTTTTAACAAAGATGCTTCACAATCCACAGTGCCCTTTATAGACATACAAGATGTGGTCTCAAAGCCTTCAGTGCCTTTGGCTGGCATCGGCATCTATCATAAGGGTAGACCTGGTTTTGGTGGCTTTTTGGCTCCCAAACTTATGACTTATGATTTTGCTCCGCATATTCATACACCTCGTAGAACTTAAAAAATATACTTTATTTCTAAGTATTCTTCATAAACCTTTATAATATCTCTATTTAAATATTTTCTCGGTATCTCTTTTTTTTTGTAACTCATTTATTTTGTCGTAAAATAATTTTTGAATTTTTTTTTATTAACGGTCTAGTAGAACGAACAAAATAATTGAAACTATTATAATTTTATTTTATATATATATTTTTTTTATAAATTAAAATATATATTCATTAACTGTAAGCAATAAGTTTAAATAAACATAAAAACAAAAAGCATAATTGTGAGTAATGAAAGCATTAAAAAAATGCCAAATATAGAAATTACTTTTAAAATATATTGGAATTATCAGAAATCAATGTACGTATACATTTAATTATTCAGCTACAATTTTGAATATTGTATTTGTAACGAATGATTTGTAATTTCGTAGAATGTAGTCCCGATAAATAAAAAATCTTAATAAATACCAATAAAAAGTATTAAAATCTCTAAAATAAATGAAATATTTATTTTTTAAGGTATCTGGAGGAATACTATGAAATATCAAATTTTCAAATTTTTTTCAGGGATGACATAATTAGTACGATGGTACATTTGATGTGCAAAAGTACTGTGATACTCCCGAGTCTTATTTGATACTTTCAGGGCTACAATCTCAATATCCGATTATCGTTTAACCGGTAGTAAATCTGTCTGATAAAATAATTTTTATACCCACCATCAAAAAAGATGGGGTTTGTAACACATCGAAATATTGGTCATAGACCCATAAAAGTACATAAATTCTGGGTCCTTATTAAATTCTAAGACGATCTAGCCATGTCCGTCCGTCTGTCTGTTGAAATCACGATAGATACCACACGGGAAGAGCTAAACAGTTGAAATTTCGCATAAGTATTCTCTATTGCTAACGTTTGCTTGGTATTGAAAATGTGCAATATCGGTTCACTTTTTCGAATATCCCCCATACAAGTGGACCTCCAGAAAACAGCTTTAACAAGCGTAACTGCTTTAGCAGCACGAGTATAGCGATGAAATTCGACATAAAGAAGTTTCATATAAGCCAAAATCTTTCTACCAATTTTTTTTAGGATCGTGATGCAAATTCGTATATACGTATACGTATAGCAATCAAAACCTGTCTTCCAATTTTTTTAGGATCGGCCATCAAATAAAAGTTGTAGGAAACAGCTACTAAAGTTATACAGTATTGGAATTCTATTCATATTATCACACAAAATGTTAAAATAGTCGAAACTCTGAGACTAAGTAAGACGCTTCTATTAGATTAATCAGCGCTGAGAACGAATATATATAAATATATTTTAGAAATTACAAACTTTTAGCAAAAAAAAAATATTTTAGTACTTTGAGATCCAAAAAATACTTTTTGATACTGAGACAAAATCTGTTTTTCCATCCCTGGAGTACATTTTAAAAAACTGATATTTGCAAAAAAAAAAAAAAAACAGCTGTTCATTGTTTATGTTTTCGACTGAAAAGTTGGCAATACTAACAAAGTTAACTGATTATAAATCCATAACTGAAAAACACATTCATCGGTTAAAGTCCGCCTAAATTTGTTCCGAGTTTAGCAGCAAGTTAAGCCTAGTTTAACTGAGTATTAAGAACCCCGCCCTTAGACAAAAAGTCCAAGTTTAAAAGTATATACTTCGTATTAAGTACATTTACCAAAAAAAGGGGCGGTTAAAATATATCCACTCCCACATCGTATGTGAGAGCGGATATGTTATAACACAACACAAACTGAATCAAGTCTTATAAGGTAAAATTTGTTTAAATATGGGACACTCCCACTTTTTATATACATATATGCAAATATGCAATTCAACAAGATCTTGCTAATCTAGATATTAAAGAGTAAATATGTTGAAATCTAGAATAGTTAGTTGTAAGTCTTGGTAAAAACGTTAAGTCCAAACAAGTGTAACGAGTCTCATCACATGGTGGTGTTATCTCCACACTTCTTTGATTCATCGTTGTGAACTTGATTCCATTTGGACTCGACTACAAAGGCATAAAAGTCGTTACTTATGGGGACTATGTTGTGATACTAGTATCTGGAATATTACCCGACTTGATACTATTTAGTACAAAGACCAATATTCAACTTGCCGCAGTTAAAGAACTGTAAAATTCTCTTATCGAACAATGCTTAATATCAAGGAATTATTGTAGAAACTCAACAATTAGCACAGAGTCAAGAAGGCCACTTAAGATGTTTGCAATGAATTGGGGACTATGGACTATGCTAACATACTTAAATAGATGTAAACAGCTATAGAACGTCATATTCTTACATACGGATCTCTTATATGGAGGACTTCAATTAAGAAGAAGTTTGTTGTAGTTTAGCTATACAAGTTAAGAGATCAGCATGTAATGGTATAACAGGTGCTCTAAGAATTAGAATTTCAGAAACTTTGAACACTACATTGCACATATAATGTCCATATATGCTTGCAGCGCAGAGAGACATAAATCATCCGAAAGTTGGAGATCAAGAACATATAATCATATTAAATTCGATACTGATCCAACCATCCAACTATCTCATCCCACACACAAACTTTAAATAAAGTTTATATAGTGAATATACCACCAGAATCTTTACAGATGGTTCTAAAATGAATTGCGGTGTTGGTTTTGTAAAAAAGATGTAAGGAACATTGTCGCAGTTGCAAAGACAGGGAAAAGGAGGAAACGGTCTTCTTCTGCGAATGAACTGCATTAGCTGTTTAGAGAAAAAGCTTTCTTGGCAGTTACCTTATATCTATCCTTGATGAGATATCTGGGTTTACGTTTAATAATATTCTGAAATTTCTCACTGCACTAAACACTAAAGAATAATACATCTGATATGTGGAGTTATCCGTTTAAAGCGGAGTCTCTTCGATTCTAATTTAATGTTCGCGCTCAGTGAAATACCACGTTACGCATCCAACCAACTCGAAATGAGAACTAACAAAATCCCTGATAGTTTGTTCCTTCTTCTATAAATAAAGCATGTAGAAGGGAATGTATATTCAAAAGCGAAAAAAATATCCCTGGGAATTCTCCAGTAGTGTTTTTTAAATTAAAGTTAAATTTTGAGATTCATCACTTTAATTATTAATATGGTTCATTTATTGTCAGATTTAATGGATTTTTCTAGAATATTTTCATTTGCATAATTTACAATCGTGGAACGTTCAAATTCGAAGAACGTTTTCGATATGACTTGGTAAAAGTGGACCAACTAAGTTTCATTTCTTTTTTCATTCAATCTATAATGACGATTGATGCCGCTTCCACTATTGAAATATTAATATAAATTGGTACATTTGTTGGTAATTTTATTTTTATTCATTAAAAAAAATTCGCAGAATTTTTTAAAACTTCGATTAAAAAATGTATTTTTACTGATAATATAGAAAAATCATTCCAAAACAAAACAATCGAAGTCGAGACAACGATTCATACAGAGATATTTTATATTTTAAATAAAATTTGATCAAATTTGTACCATCAGAAGAGTTGAATGCAATACGCATAATGTGATCTGAGCAAAAATTTGAATTTAAAATATATAGTTTAAAGAAATTTAAGAAATTGCTATAACTAAATCAAAAACAATCTGAAAATAGTCTCAAACATTAAAATACCTGCAAAAAGAAATTTATATATATATATATTTGATAACCTAATGAACTTTTTGAATACTATAGAAAATCTTGTCATTAAATACGTTATAATCATTTTTGGAATTTATAAACAAAATGAAAGTATGTCGGTGGGCTTGTATGGGAATTTTACTATTCACAATTATATTAATATCTAAACCTGAAAATTCCTTATCGATTGATGTGGAAACTGTAGTTGCTGCAAGTGGAGCGGTTAAAGACATTATTGGCATAATCGAAGATGTTAAAGAAACCATTTCAGAATCCTGGACATTTGTCGAAAATATTAATCAAGAATCAAATAATAATTTACCCCAGATATTTACACGTTTCAATTAAGTTGGTAATGATATCAGTTATATTGAAAATAAGGTTTTTTTTTCTAGTACTTATACAAGATTTTGAATTGAAAAATTTTTATTTCTTACAGCATTATTCTGAATCAGTTAATAATTTCATTAATTTACAATTGGTGGCAAAACATAACGATATTATCAATACTATTACATCACGTTTTAAGGAAATGCAAGAATATGCAGTCCATTTGGAAAATATCGAGTCGTCGACATTGATATCGTTTGCCGAATGGACTGCTTCGCCAAAATGGTTTTTCGGTTTATCATTTAATGGATCGTTTACATTTGACAATGTTTGGTCCAGATGATAAGACTACTAGACCGGGTTCTAATATTTTTAATATGTTGATTTCAAGTTATGGGGTAAAATATCTGATTATACTATAGAAAAAGACTATAGACTAGACTATGCTATAGACTAGACTATAGACAAGGCTATAAACTATGCTATAGACTAGACTATAGACCAGGCTATGGACTAGACTATAGACATGACTATAGACTACACTATAGACCTGACTATAGACTAGAAAATAGCCTAGTATAGACTAGAATATAGACTAGACTATAGACTAGACTATAGACTAGACTATAGACTAGACTATAGACTAAACTATAGACTAGATTATAGACTAGACTATAGACTAGACTATAGACTAGACTATAGACTAGACTATAGACTAGACTATAGACTAGACTATAGACTAGACTATAGACTAGACTATAGACTAGACTATAGACTAGACTATAGACTAGACTATAGAGTATAGACAAGACAATAGACTATAGACTAGAATATAGACCAGGCTATAGATTAGTCTAGAATAGACTGTAGACTATGAGCTTGACTTTAGACTAGACTAAAGACTAGACTATAGACTAGACTAAGAACTAGACTGTAGACTATAGGCTTGACTAAGACTAGACTATAGATCAAACTATCGATCTATTGTTGGATATCGATCGATGCCATGTTTATTTTTAACTATTTTTATTTTCAAGATATCGGCAAATGTTTTAATCAACAATCTACTCAACAATTTATATACTCATTGTATACAGATATAGCTTTAACAGAACTTAAAGCTTACACAATGTTGGAATTCTCCTGGATAATCCTAAGAGCTTATGGCAAGGGTAAGACAAAAAGAGAAAAAAACTCAAAATTCTTTAACTAAAAAACATGTTACAACATATTCAAGGAAATTTCACACAAGAAGCTGAAATTATGAGAAAAAGTTATGAAAAACGCTTGGAAAAAACTGTGCACCATTTACATGAGGTAATGGATCGTGCCGATCGTATAGTTTGGCGTTGTGATCCCTTATAATGAGAATGAAGTCGATATGAGTTCGAATCGTGATTGTATGCAATCATGCTCGGCCAATGGACGTACTAAGAATGAGGGTTGTTATATGGATCAGTTTTGCGCTAAACAAGAACGTTGCTCGGGACAAATACATGATTGTTTTTATGCTAGCGGTTATATAACAGCGTGTCCATCGGTAGGTAGAAATCTTTACAGTTTTTCCATAATAAATATTTATTGAAATCAATATTACCTAATATTGAAGGCTCTTGATAGTCTTCGTCGTTACGAATATGACAAATATGATAAAGTAACTCTTGGAAATAACTTCAACTGTCAGCGTGGTGAAGCAGAGGTTAGAAATAAGGAGTGAGATCGAAAAATTCTTAACACACGTTTTTCGTTACATTTTTCAACCAAAGTATTATTTGATTTTTTTTTGATCAAGTTACCTTTGAAAAACATGTCAGTTATTATGTGTAATGTCAATTATATTAATTTTTTTGTTAATCTGATTAAAATGAGTGACCAGAAAAAAGTTCGTACTGAAATTATTAAATATTTTCAACTAAACCCAACTTGGTCTTACAAAAAGTTGGCCAAGCATACAAAGGTCTGCCGTCAAACTGTTTCCAATGTTATTAAACAGTACCGGGAGAACTTGTCAGTTGATAGAAAACCTGGTTCAGGTAGAAGGGCCATTCCTTCTGATGTTTCTAAAGCCAAAAAATAGAACGCATTTTCAAAAGAGCTCCCAACACATCCGGTAGGAAAGCAGCTCGGTTAGCTCAGTGCTCGGACTATTTGGTACGAAAAGTTAAAGCTTATGCAGGTTTAAAAACATAAAAGGCTCAAAAAGTTCCTGACAGGAACGCTGCTAAAAATTTAGAGGCCAAAAACAGAGCACGGAAATTGAAGTCAAGTTTTATAAAAAAATATTCTTGCTGCATAATGGATGACGAAACGTATGTTCTGGCAGACTTCCAGGTCAAAAGTTTTATGTTGCTGATGCTCGAGGGAATGTTGAAGAAAAGTTTAGGACCCAAAAGCAGACAAAATTTCCCAGAAAGTTCTTAGTATGGCAAGCAATATGCAGTTGCGGCAAAAGAAGCCAATCATTTGTTACAACGAGCTCTATAAATACCGAAATTTACATCAAGGAATGTTTACAAAAAAGGCTGCTTTCATTCATAAGACTTCATAATGTGTCCACTTATTTTTGGCCTGACTTGGCATCCTGTCACTATGGTAAACAAGCCCTTGAGTGGTACAAGAATGAAGTCGATATGAGTTCGAATCGTGATTGTATGCAATCATGCTCGGCCAATGGACGTACTAAGAATGAGGGTTGTTATATGGATCAGTTTTGCGCTAAACAAGAACGTTGCTCGGGACAAATACATGATTGTTTTTATGCTAGCGGTTATATAACAGCGTGTCCATCGGTAGGTAGAAATCTTTACAGTTTTTCCATAATAAATATTTATTGAAATCAATATTACCTAATATTGAAGGCTCTTGATAGTCTTCGTCGTTACGAATATGACAAATATGATAAAGTAACTCTTGGAAATAACTTCAACTGTCAGCGTGGTGAAGCAGAGGTTAGAAATAAGGAGTGAGATCGAAAAATTCTTAACACACGTTTTTCGTTACATTTTTCAACCAAAGTATTATTTGATTTTTTTTTGATCAAGTTACCTTTGAAAAACATGTCAGTTATTATGTGTAATGTCAATTATATTAATTTTTTTGTTAATCTGATTAAAATGAGTGACCAGAAAAAAGTTCGTACTGAAATTATTAAATATTTTCAACTAAACCCAACTTGGTCTTACAAAAAGTTGGCCAAGCATACAAAGGTCTGCCGTCAAACTGTTTCCAATGTTATTAAACAGTACCGGGAGAACTTGTCAGTTGATAGAAAACCTGGTTCAGGTAGAAGGGCCATTCCTTCTGATGTTTCTAAAGCCAAAAAATAGAACGCATTTTCAAAAGAGCTCCCAACACATCCGGTAGGAAAGCAGCTCGGTTAGCTCAGTGCTCGGACTATTTGGTACGAAAAGTTAAAGCTTATGCAGGTTTAAAAACATAAAAGGCTCAAAAAGTTCCTGACAGGAACGCTGCTAAAAATTTAGAGGCCAAAAACAGAGCACGGAAATTGAAGTCAAGTTTTATAAAAAAATATTCTTGCTGCATAATGGATGACGAAACGTATGTTCTGGCAGACTTCCAGGTCAAAAGTTTTATGTTGCTGATGCTCGAGGGAATGTTGAAGAAAAGTTTAGGACCCAAAAGCAGACAAAATTTCCCAGAAAGTTCTTAGTATGGCAAGCAATATGCAGTTGCGGCAAAAGAAGCCAATCATTTGTTACAACGAGCTCTATAAATACCGAAATTTACATCAAGGAAGTTTACAAAAAAGGCTGCTTTCATTCATAAGACTTCATAATGTGTCCACTTATTTTTGGCCTGACTTGGCATCCTGTCACTATGGTAAACAAGCCCTTGAGTGGTACAAGAACAATAATGTGGTATTTGTACCAAGAGAGGCAAATCCTCCAAACTGCCCGGAGCTAAGGCCAATGGAGAGATATTGGGCTCTTGTTAAAAGAGAATTGAAGAGTACAAAAAAGGTGTCCAAAAGTGTAGTAGATTTTAAACGGAGATGGACTACATGTTCGAGCAAAGTGACAGAAAGCACTATAAAAACGTTAATGGAAGGGTTTCCGAAAAGGGTTCAAAATTTCATCACTAGTGATTAAAACTATAAAAATATTTTTTTTTGTAAATTGTAATAATAATTTGAATCAAATAAAAAAACAACAAAGCTGTAAGTTTAGTGGTTTCTTTTTTATAAACATATATGTATGTTAAGAATTTTTCGATCTCACTCCTTAGTTTTTAACATACATTCCATAATACTAAATTAATTTACTACTTTTTTCAGGCCAATTCATGGATGCGTTATGTATTTTGGGAGTGTAGTTATTGTATATGCTTTTGTGATGATCAGAATAGCATCAAAACGAATCGTTATTTTAATTTACGAGAAACTCTTTCACATGTCAATGACAATAAGTAAGTTTAAAACTTAAACTTCAAAACTAAACAATTTAAATTAATTTCGAATTTCAATCAAGGGTTGTCACCGGTTTACGTTTTGCTAAAGTAAATCGTGTATTTCATTTGCAAATACAAGAGGGACAACTTTTGCCCAGAGGTATGATAAATGAATCAACTTTAGCCTGGAAAAGAGTAGATAATTATACACTCTTTGAAAGAGGAGTTTTACCTAATCAAGATTATTTCACTTTAACTTATGATGCTCGTTCCATTGATTTGGATAATATAGAAACATATGATGAGAATTATGTGGTGACAGGAGTTCGCTTTCAGCTACTGCATTCACATTTGAATTTACAAGCCAGATTAAGTAAATTTGATTTTGAAACTGGTCAACTGCTGAGTCCACAGGAAAATAGTTATTGGAAAGTGAATGATATAAGTGAGTTTAAAAGGTAAATATTTAAAAATTGCTTAAAGTATTATATGTTAATAAAAATGTATTTAATTTCTAGAAATGAAATTGTTCTTCATGACCTTGATATACCCATTCATTCTACTGGCAAATCAGATCCGTATTCTGCTAACAATCAATATTTGAAATTTTCCTTTTTCAGTTTGAAAAAAGATGTCTCTCAAACTAATATACCATTTATAGACATACAAGATGTTGTATCAAAACCTCCTGTACCTTTGGCTGGTATTGGTATTTACCACAAAGGTAGACAAGGTTACGGTGGATTCTTAGCTCCAAAACTTATAACTTTTGATTTTGCTCCGCATATTCATACAGCTAGTAAACATTTAAATTAAACTTTTTTGTATATAATGCATTCTATTTAAAATACTCTATAAAAATACCTTCTATTCTCTAAGCAAAGGAAAATAAATTTAGAATAATATTTTTTATACAAATTTATTAATGTTACGGTTCCTAGCTTTTACAGTTGATTTCCTATTTAGATTAAAAATAATTTTTCAAGAATATTATAAACTGAGACACATTTTTTTGTAGTCGAGTGTTATTGATGAAAATATGCTAAAAAAAATAATATGCGGTAAATAAACCTGTGGTATGTATAAAAATCTAAAAAAAAATGATTAATCACAGGTATGGAAAACACAGCTAAATAGTATTTGTTTAAATTATTTTTGGAAAAACCGTTAACATTCATATAAACTTTTTGCTTTAACACTTTAACGGAATCATGACCTCGAGAATGACAAATATTTAATTTCTGAAAGTGGAAAGCTTAATAGCAATTCTAATAAAATCTGGTGAATGAATTTATTTTTGTAAAAATTCCTAATTCTTCGTAATTTTATCGTTTGGTATTGTTTTTAAGTGAATTCTGGATGTAAGAGAGATCTAAGAACAAAATTTCATCAAGTTATCTTTTTATGTGGACACACAGATAGACAGACTAAGAAATTAATACTGAACCGATATTTTGAGGACCAATATTTTGGACGTTACAATTAGCAGCACAAACTCAAAATATATTTGGCACTAAGTATTGCGGTTTTAAAAATTAAATAAAACTATGTAAAATTGTACTTCATAGAACCTAGTATTTTGTTATTAGATCGAATTTTGTTGATATTTATTTAAGGTATTTTCAGACTACAATACTGAATATTAATACTTGTCAAAAAATCATGTAGTATAATACAATTTCGTAGTCTAAATACAATTTGATTGATTATGACAAAAAAATACTTCTGATTCTTATAATATGCCGACCGTATTTTTAAGTTTTTGAAAAATTTCAAAAATTTCTGTTTTTTCATATGTATCAAAGTTGTATTTAAAATAAAGAAACTTTAGAAACAATTTTTTTGTGAGGAACATCATTGAATTTATAAAGGTTAGAATTGAAATATTTATGTATTTTTCTTACATATTTTTTCTATAATTCTATATATTTTAATTTGAAATGTGTTAATACTCAGTATTGTAGTCTGAAAATACCTTTAAAAAATTCTAAATATGTAATTACGAAAATTGTTGTTAATATATGAAAAACACAGTGTATAAATAACTAGACTACAAGTAGCTGTAGTAACGAAAAATAAATACTTTCGTAGTTAAAAATGTTCAAAAAATAGCAACAAATCATTTACTATTACTACTGCTACCTTTAGATTTTGGCAGAAGCTGATAAAGATTTAGCAAAAAAAAAAAACACAAATTTTGGTAGCAGTAGTAGAGTCATAATTATTTTAAAAAAATTTCGCCAAAAAATTACGTCATTCAGAAAAAAGCACAAGTTGCTGGATAAAATTCTAGGACTTCGATTTGTGGGCCTTCTAAACACATATTTACACATTATAAAGATGTGATATTAATTTCTCATTGCCTTTTCGCAAGAGTTATTCTAGGAGGACTCTATTTCCACTACTAAAAGGATTAATGAACATTTATCAAAGGATTATGTATCAAATTTTGTATGAAAATTTGCTTCATACAATTTTTATAAGTTCTAACAAATAAGTCAATATGATTATTAATGTAATTTCCTATAAGGACATTTTACAATTCCTTCGACTAAAAATCTTATAAAAAGCCTTCGACGGAAGATCATCTACAAGTCTTTTTAAGTAAGTATGTACATCCAGTAAATGCGACAATTTAGGTATTTATAGCAGAATATGCAACAACAAATCGATGCCATTTTAGCCAAATTCTTTGATTAGAAAAGAAAAATAGTTAAAAGTTATTTTGAGTTACTGACTACAAACATGCATTTGCATAGAAATCCTTGCCCTGGTTATAATAAAGAATCGATCTATCTATTTTCATATCTATCTATCTATCTATCTATCTATCTATCTATCTATCTATCTATCTATCTATCTATCTATCTATCTATCTATCTATCTATCTATCTATCTATCTATCTATCTATCTATCTATCTATCTATCTATCTATCTATCTATCTATCTATCTATCTATCTATCTATCTATGTAACAGCTTGTCCTTCGGTAGATAGAAATATTTAGAGTTTTTCCGTAATAACTATTTATTGAAACCAATATTACTTAATTTTGAAGACTCTTGATCAGAGTAGCAATAAAACAAATCGTTATTTTAACTTACGAGAAATCCTCTCAGATGTCCATGGCAATAAGTAAGTTTAAAACTTAATTTAAAATTAAACAATTTAAATTTATTTAGAATTTCAATCAAGGGTTGTGACCGGTTTACGTTTCACTAAAGAAAATCGTGTATTTCATTTGCTCCTATCCACTTGCTTTCCAGAATACACAATCTCTACTTTTGAACAATTAGGAAACTTATTAATATTGTATGTTAACTGGCCTACATGAAAAATTTACCATCATTCTGTTTAATACTATGCATTTTAAAATTGAAATTTTCCATCCCTGAGACACCAAGTATTGTGCTCTTGATAATGATAAATCATACAAAATGCAATAGTCGTTTTGTATTAAACGGTCAATACAAGCGTATACAACGGTTGAAAACTATAACAAACTTTTTATATAAAATAATATAAAAAAACATTAAACCAACAACAAAGCAATATAAAATTAATAAAAAAAATTGCATAACAAATTCTTTGTATATTAATCTTTAAAGATAATCTAAAAAATGATATTACAAAGATTTTTAAGACCACATCTTAGTTTCATACTATTGATATTAACTTTTACGCCAGAAACTATATCGATTTCTATTCTACAACTTGTCGGTACGATATCAGCAAGTAAAGACGTCATAAGTGTAGTTAACGAGGCAACAACGGCTTTTTCAGAGTGCTGGTATACAGTGGAAAATAAAAGACAAGAATCTCAAAATAATTTATTAGAGATTTTAAAAATTTTCACTGAACTCAAGAATGATATAAATGTTATCGAGAAAAGGGTATTTGGAAAAATATAAATTAAATAAAAAAATTAGTTTTATATTTCTTTTTTTTTTGCAGCATTCTGTTAATAATAATTTTATTAATTTACAATTGCTGACAAAAGTGAATGACTTTACAAATACTTCGCATAATGTGGCTCAACGTTTTAGGGAATTCCAACAATTTTTAGTGCATGATAATAACTTGGACCCCACAACATTATTAACATTTGCCGAATGGACTGTTGCATCAAATGGCTTTGCTGTGCAAAATTTAATGGATAATTGGCATAGAAAAATTTTCGTTCAAAATGATCAAGAGAGCAATAAACTTTACTCTAATCTTTTTGAATTATTGGTGTCAAGTTATAAGGTTAATTTTTTGAAGAATTATTTTTTTTTTTTTAAATTTAAATTAATTATTAATACATTTCGCTTTTTGTTTTTTAAAAGAAAGAAGAAAAATGTTTAAATCAACAATCTAGCCAACAATTTATATATTCTTTATACACAAATATTGCATTAACTGAACTGAAAGCTTACACTTTACTGGAATTATCGTGGTTAATCTTAAGTGTGTATAACAAGGGTGAGTATAAGTCGAGCAAAAGAAATAAAAAAAAGATAATGAAAATGCAAAAAATATAACAATGTAATAAAATCTTGGAATTTTGTAGGAAATTTCTCACATGATGCCGAAATTATACGTAAGAATTATGAAAAACGTTCGGAGCAAACAGAGCGTCAATTATACAAGCTAATGCAAAAAGCCGATCGTATGGTTTGGCGTTGTGATCCTGAACGTTATATTGAGGGTGAAACCTACGAACAGGTTACACGTCTGTTACAGGCTTATATTGAGAATGAGGTTGATATGAGTTCAAGTCGTGATTGTATGCAATCATGTTCGGCCTATGGACGTACAAGTAATGTTGGTTGTTATATGGATCAGTTTTGTGCCAAACAGGAACGTTGTTCGGGTCAAATACATGATTGTTATTATACCAGTGGCTATATAACAGCATGTCCTTCGGTAAGTTAGAAAGAACTCTTTAGATTTTTTTGGAAAATTATTTGTTAACATCATTATGTTTTAATTTGAAGGCTTTTGAAAGTCTTCGTCGTTATGAATATATAAAATATAATGACCAAACCATTGGAAAGGAAACTCACTGTCAGCGTGGTGAATCAGAGGTTCGTATAACATAAATAAGGCTTATTCAGTATCTAGATTCTTTACATTGTTTTCAGGCCAATTCATGGATGCGTTATTTAGTATGGGAATGTAGTTATTGTATATGCTTTTGTGATGATCAGAACAGCATCAAAACGAATCGTTATTTTAATTTACGTGAAACTCTATCAAATATCGATGACAATAAGTAAGTTTGAAACTTAATTCAAAACTAAACAATCTAAAATAATTTCAAATTTTAATCAAGGGTTGTTACTGGTTTACGTTTTACTAAAGTAAATCGTGTATTTCATTTGCAAATACAAGAGGGACAGCTTATGCCCAGAGGTATTATAAATGAATCAACTTTGAATTGGAAACCAGTAGATAACTATACAATATACGAAAGAGGAGTTCTTCAAAATCAAGATTATTTCACCTTAACTTATGATACTCGTTCCATAGATTTGGATAATATAGAAACCTTTGATGAAAATTATGTAATAACAGGTGTACGTTTTCAAGTGGTAGGAGCACATTTGAATTTACAAGCCAGATTAAGTAAATTTAATTATGCTAGTGGTCAATTGGTAAATCCCAAAGAAATTAGTTATTGGAAAATTAATGACATCAGTGAGTTTAGAAGGTAAATACATATTGGAAATATTTTTTCAAGGCATTTACTTATTAAAGTTAAAATTTTATGTGTTTTTTTAGAAATGAAATTGTTTTAAGTGATCGCGATGTACCCACTCGTTCTACTGACAAATCTGAACCGAATTTTGGATCCAATCAATATTTAAAATTTTCCGTTTCTAGTTTAGAAAAAGATGTCTCTCAGACTAATATACCATTTATAGATATACAAGATGTTGTTTCTAAACCTCCAGTACCTTTGGCTGGTATTGGTATTTACTACAAAGGTAGACAGGGTTATGGAGGATTTATAGCTCCGAAGATTATAACTTATGACTTTTCTCCTCGTTTACAAACAACTCAATAAATTGAAATTTTAATGTAATTTTAATTATTTTTTCATATGTTAATTTCGTAAAGTAAAATAAAGAGGAGATTTAAAGTTTGTACTTTGTAAAAGAGTTAATGTTTCGAAAAAACGTCAAAATAACTGAAAAATAACTGAACACGAACATAACTAGAACTGAAGCTGAATTGAAGTAGAATTGAACAAGAACTGATGCAGAATTGATGTAGAACTGAACTAAAACTGAACTTGACCAGAATTGAACTAGAACAGAACTAGAACAGAACAGAACTAGAACAGAACTAGAACAGAACTAGAACAGAACTAGAACAGAACTAGAACAGAACAGAACTAGAACAGAACTAGAACAGAACTAGAACAGAACTAGAACAGAACAGAACTAGAACAGAACTAGAACAGAACTATAACAGAACTAGAACAGAACTAGAACAGAACTAGAACAGAACCAGAACAGAACTAGAACAGAACTAGAACTGAACTAGAACTGAACTAGAACTGAACTAGAACTGAACTAGAACTGAACTAGAACTGAACTAGAACTGAACTAGAACTGAACTAGAACTGAACTAGAACTGAACTAGAACTGAACTAGAACTGAACTAGAACTGAACTAGAACTGAACTAGAACTGAACTAGAACTGAACTAGAACTGAACTAGAACTGAACTAGAACTGAACTAGAACTGAACTAGAACTGAACTAGAACTGAACTAGAACTGAACTAGAACTGAACTAGAACTGAACTAGAACTGAACTAGAACTGAACTAGAACTGAACTAGAACTGAACTAGAACTGAACTAGAACTGAACTAGAACTGAACTAGAACTGAACTAGAACTGAACTAGAACTGAACTAGAACTGAACTAGAACTGAACTAGAACTGAACTAGAACTGAAACTAGAACTGAACTAGAACTGAACTAGAACTGAACTAGAACTGAACTAGAACTGAACTAGAACTGAACTAGAACTGAACTAAAACTGAACTAGAACTGAACTAGAACTGAACTAGAACTGAACTAGAACTGAACTAGAACTGAACTAGAACTGAACTAGAACTGAACTAGAACTGAACTAGAACTGAACTAGAACTGAACTAAAACTGAACTATAGAACTGAACTAGAACTGAACTAGAACTGAACTAGAACTGAACTAGAACTGAACTAGAACTGAACTAGAACTGAACTAGAACTGAACTAGAACTGAACTAGAACTGAACTAGAACTGAACTAGAACTGAACTAGAACTGAACTAGAACTGAACTAGAACTGAACTAGAACTGAACTAGAACTGAACTAGAACTGAACTAGAACTGAACTAGAACTGAACTAGAACTGAACTAGAACTGAACTAGAACTGAACTAGAACTGAACTAGAACTGAACTAGAACTGAACTAGAACTGAACTAGAACTGAACTAGAACAGAACTAGAACTGAACTAGAACTGAACTAGAACTGAACTAGAACTGAACTAGAACTGAACTAGAACTGAACTAGAACTGAACTAGAACTGAACTAGAACTGAACTAGAACTGAACTAGAACTGAACTAGAACTGAACTAGAAACTGAACTAGAACTGAACTAGAACTGAACTAGAACTGAACTAGGAACTGAACTAGAACTGAACTAGAACTAGAACTGAACTAGAACTGAACTAGAACTGAACTAGAACTGAACTAGAACTGAACTAGAACTGAACTAGAACTGAACTAGAACTGAACTAGAACTGAACTAGAACTGAACTAGAACTGAACTAGACCTGAAGTAGAACAAAACTAGAACTGAACTAGAGTTGAACAAAAACTAAACTATAACTGAATTCAACTATAACCAACTTAGAAGTAAACTAGAAATTTAAACAGCTTTCCATTAAGTATGTGTTCTTAAAATAAATATGTAATGACAAAAAAATTAAATTTATAACTCACCTGCACTCTTAAAGGATGCATCATCAATAAAGGTAAAATATATGATCTGGTGGGTAAAACTTCCGACAATGACATTCCCATTTTAGTTACCGCTTGACAAACAAAAGCAGCCAAATAACGATGTAATGGAAAATGAAATGAAGCTTGCAACATTTCCTCCTAAAACACAAAAATTAAAAAGAAATAACAACCAATTAAAATCATTTTCATCTATTAACCAATAACCCTGAAACCTACTTGAGAAATTTTTGGTTCTGGAAAATAAATGGCATCCAACCATTCATGCAGCATATTAACACAATACGTAATAATCTTTTTAGCCAAATGAGCATGTTTACCATCCTGTAGATGTGAAATAATTGACCACATTGGATAAGCACTGGCTTCTAGTTCACATGAAAATGCAGCATAATATGAATTGGGTTCAAATTCTACATGTGAAGCAGTTTCACGAACATTTACATTCATGCCCTGCAGCATGGAAAGAAATTGAAACCACATATCAATAAGATTGTCATCACGCAGAAAAACCAAAGCCACTGATTCATGGGAAAGGACATTATTAAAATCAGACACTAATGGCCAATAACAATGATCTTTCATAACTTGGCGGGTGCAATCGATAACAAAATGAAAATTTTTCTTAGGATCTGTTAAAGAGCAAGAAAAATGTGTAAATTAATAATTTTTAATATATTTACAATAAATAAAATAATTTACCATGTAAAGTATTTTGTATGAGTATCTTGGACATCATTAGTTTTAAACTAATTATCATCACATGTAGCAGCGATAGTTCATTAACCATTTTTAAAGCTAAACTTTCATTGGAAAACAACTGTACACTCATGTGTACCACACGATTACTTAAAGTATCCGGATCCCTAGACATTTCCAATACCGATGGTATGCGACTATAGTGCATTACGAAAGTTCTGGTCAAGTGTACCTTGTAGTCTTGATCGGGCAACATGTTGAGTAGGAAACATACTAAATTTTGTGGAAATTCAAATTTAAATGTCCAAAAAATAAACTCCTCCAGCAGGGTAGTGTGCACCAGTTTCTCTCCCAATGCCGGCAAATGTTTATAATCATCAGGCGGTTCTGGTCTGGGGAAACGATTAACAGCCTCTTCATATTTTTCACGATTCTTTTTTAAGACTCGTGCATGTCTACTACTTAGGCAATTGACATCAGCGAATTGTTTATAGACCTCTTGACTGATGAGTGCCCTCGTCATTACTTTACGCATTATTTCGCCCATATTATTCAAATCGATTAACATATTCGTAAATAGTTCACATAGTTGGGCAACCACGATGAATGACTGTGACGTAGCGTCACTGTGTTCGCGAAAGTGTTGTAATAGACGAAATAATAATTTTGGCATTATGGCCTCGGCAACTGCTAAAAGATTAGCTGGTACGGGTTCTTTGTTAACGCGATTATTAATGCCATGATCACTGCAGAAGCCTTCAGCTTTCATTACTGAGGTATCGCCACAATCACAGGCACCGCCTGCTTGTGATAGAAACATATTGAAGTCGTGATTCGTATGATCACCCTTTTTGAAACAGTCTCGACATATTGACATACAAGGTGATATGCCGCAAGTACGACATCTATAGGCCACCACGTGTGGAACCCAAACTAGACCACATTTGGCATGATTATCGTAACTTCGAACTGAAAAAAATACAAGATAGATAAAGCAAAATTAATATAATAGTTTATATTTAGAAAATTTCAAAAATTATTAAGTAAAAACAATTTTGCAATGACGTTTCAGAAATAGAAATGAACCAGAACTGAAGTAAAACTGAAATAGAACTGAAGGAAAACTGAACTAGAACTGAATTAGAACTAAACTAGAACTGAACTAGAAATGAATTAGAACTTTACTGGAACTGAACTAGAACTGAAATGGAACTGAAATGGAACTGAACTAGAACTGAACTAGAACTGAACTAGAACTGAACTAGAACTGAACTAGAACTGAACTAGAACTGAACTAGAACTGAACTAGAACTGAACTAGAACTTAACTAGAACTGAACTAGAACTGAACTAGAACTGAACTAGAACTGAACTAGAACTGAACTAGAACTGAACTAGAACTGAACTAGAACTGAACTAGAACTGAACTAGAACTGAACTAGAACTGAACTAGAACTGAACTAGAACTGAACTAGAACTGAACTAGGAATGAACTAGGAATGAACTAGAACTGAACTAGAACTGAACTAAAACAGAACTAGAACTGTACTAGAACTAAAGTAGAACTGAACTAGAACTGAACTAGAACTGAAACAGAACCGAACTAGAACTGAACTAGAAGTGATCTAGAACTGAACTAGAATTTATCTAGAACTGAACTAGAATTTACCTAGAACTGAACTAGAATTTATCTAGAACTGAACTAGAATTTATCTAGAACTGAACTAGAATTTATCTAGAACTGAACTAGAACTGAACTAGAATTTATCTAGAACTGAACTAGAATTTATCTAGAACTGAACTAGAGCTGAACTAAAACTGAACAAGAACTATATAAGAAGTTTAATAAACAAAGAGCTCAAAACAGTTCATTGTAAATCTTCAAACTTTATTTTTTTTATTCTATAATTTATAATATTTATGCGCCTGCAACTTTAGCACATTCTTGAATCATGGCATTGAAATTATTCAGAGTCAATCTGAATCTCAAGAGAGCCATCTTTGCGCAAAAATTGCTGGTTTTGTTAAATAAATTATTAACATTTGTAAGAGTTTTGTCTACCGTATCATTCAGCTTTTCCATGGTATTTTTAATTTTTGTTACGCATTTATCGGAAGGTGTTTTTGAGGAATCAGAGTTTTGATTAAAATTGGCATTTTTACACGTTTTATTATTGGCTTGTATAGCTTTGGAGGCACGAGTTTGAAGTTCGTTTACTTTATTCAATACATCAGCAGCAGAAGTTTGTATTGCTGAACCGCATAAACTAATATCATATTGGAAATCAGGAGCATTATCAGCTATAGTATAGACGGCTTGGATCATACAATTGATACCTAGTAAATTATCGGTGGCAGTATCTACATTATCGTCAAACGATGGCGGTGCAGGAGTGGCGCTTGGAGCATCAGTAGCAGATTCAGTGGTATTAGTATGTGTTGGAGCTTTGGTTGTTGTTTCATCATCTTTAGAAGATTCTGTAGTATCAGTATGTGTTGGAGCTTTGGTTGTTGTATCATCATCTTTAGAAGCTTCAGTAGTATCAGTATCTGTTGGAGTTTTGGCTGTTGTATTATCATTAGTTGAGGATTCAGTGGTCTCAGAATCGTTTGGAGATTTAGTTGTTGTTTTATCATCACCAGAAGATTCAGTGGTATCAGTATCTGTTGGAGTTTTGGTGGTCGTTTCCTTAGAGGCTTCAGTGGTATCAGTATCTGTTGGAGTTTTGGTGGTCGTTTCCTTAGAGGCTTCAGTGGTATTGGAATCTGTGCTAGTTTCAGTTTTATCATCAGAATCCTTTGTACCTACAGTGGTGGTTTCATCATTACTAGCTGATGCTAATGCAAGGACTGCCATGAAGAATATAATTAGAAATTTTAATTTCATGTTTATTTCTTTGCTCCGATACAGTGCTGATTTAAAGATGATCGCCTAAACTGTCATACGGTATTATAAAATATTCCTCTTATATAGTAAGAAAATACGACGATTTTTAAATTATTTAGAAATTATATCTAGTAAATATAAACATTATGGTCAGTAGAATAATATTTATATTTAAACACAAGCAGACTAGAATGCAAATATTTTAAGTTTAAAAGTTCCATATGTTATTCAACGTCACAAGGAAACATTTGGAATATTATAAAACATAGCAAATATTGTTGAATATTTTACTTTATAAACTATCAACGAAGTAGAATTGAATCAGAACTGAACTAGAAATGAACTCGAAATGAACTAAAATTGAACCAGAAATGAACTCGAACTAAACTAAAATTAAACCAGAACTGAATTAGAAATTAACTAGAACTAAACTAGAGCTGAACTACAACTGAACTAGAAGTGAACTAGTTCTGAACTAGAACTGAACTAGAACTGAACTAAAACTGAACTAGAACTGAAATAGAACTGAAATAGAACTGAACTAGAACTGAATTAAAACTGAACTAAAACTAAACTAGAACTGAACGAGAACTAAACTTGAAAAAAGTCAAAAAAGCTCTGGAAAAGTCGTAAAGTTTATAAAAGTCGAAGAAAAAATAAATAAGTCAAAAAAATCGAACTAGAACTGAAACTGAACAAGAACTGAACTAGAACTGAACTAGAACTGAACTAGAACTGAACTAGAACTGAACTAGAACTGAACTAGAACTGAACTGAACTAGAACTGAACTAGAACTGAACTAGAACTGAACTAGAACTGAAATAGAACTGAATTAAAACTGAACTAAAACTAAACTAAAATTAAACTAGAACTGAACGAGAACTAAACTTGAAAAAAGTCGAAAAAGCTCTGGAAAAGTCGTAAAGTCCATTAAAGTCGAAGAAAAAATAAATAAGTCAAAAAAATCGAAAAAACTGGTGAAGTGTTTTCATTTCATAATAAACAAAAAGTAGACTTTTGGTATCAACTATAAAACCCTATTTTCTATTCTAAAAATATATAAATATATCAGTTATAAGCCTTAAAGTATACTATAGTTTGCAGTTTCTCTATATATATTTTAAAATGTGCTTTAATAGAAATATTGTAGGTGCATGTATTGCTTATTTTAATAAATAAATAAATAAATAAATAATCATGAGCACTGAAACTTAACACAAAATCACTTATTCAAATAACTACACCATTTCTAAATATATTTCAGAAATTTTTAATCAAATTAAAATTTATGTTTATATTTGATAGACTCACTTCCAAATAAGTGCTTGATTTCTAGGAAGTGGTTATTGATACAATAAAATAAAAGTCATGAGAAGAAAAATAATTTCCCGATATAAAACTGACCTTTTTAACAAATTTTTGAATTGTGTTGTAGTCCCGTGTGCTATGATCAAACACTTATTCTCAAATATTTGTAAATAAGGAGTGAGATCGAAAAATTCTTAACACACGTTTTTCATTACATTTTTAAACCAAAGTATTATTTGATTTTTTTTTTGATCAAGTTTACTTTGAAAAACATGTCAGTTATTATGTGTAATGTCAATTATATTAATTTTTTTGTTAATCTGATTAAAATGAGTGAGCAGAAAAAAGTGCGTACTGAAATTATTAAATATTTTCAACTAAACCCAACTTGGTCTTACAAAAAGTTGGCCAAGCATACAAAGGTCTGCCGTCAAACTGTTTCCAATGTTATTAAACAGTACCGGGAGAACTTGTCAGTTGATAGAAAACCTGGTTCAGGTAGAAGGAATGGTCCACATGATGTTTCTAATGCCAAAAAAATAGAAAGCATTTTCAAAAGAGCACCCAACACATCCGGTAGGAAAGCAGCTCGGTTAGCTCAGTGCTCGGACTATTTGGTACGAAAAGTTAAAGCTAATGCAGGTTTAAAAACATACAAGGCTCAAAAAGTTCCTGACAGGAACGCTGCTAAAAATTTAGAGGCCAAAAACAGAGCACGCACATTGAAGTCAAGTTTTATACAAATATATTCTTGCTGCATAATGGATGACGAAACGTATGTTCTGGCAGATTTTTCGCAACTTCCAGGTCAAAAGTTTTATGTTGCTGATGCTCGAGGGAATGTTGAAGAAAAGTTAAGACCCAAAAGCAGACAAAATTTCCCAGAAAGTTCTTGGTATGGCAAGCAATATGCAGTTGCGGCAAAAGAAGCCAATCATTTGTTACAACGGGCTCTATAAATACCGAAATTTACATTAAGGAATGTTTACAAAAAAGGCTGCTTCCATTCATAAGACTTCATAATGTGTCCACTTATTTTTGGCCTGACTTGGCATCCTGTCACTATGGTAAACAAGCCCTTGAGTGGTACAAGAACAATAACGTGGTATTTGTACCAAGAGAGGCAAATCCTCCAAACTGCCCGGAGCTAAGGCCAGTGGAGAGATATTGGGCTCTTGTTAAAATGGAATTGAAGAGTACAAAAAAGGTGTCCAAAAGTGTGGTAGATTTTAAACGGAGATGGACTACATGTTCGAGCAAAGTGACAAAATTTCATCACTAGTGATTAAAACTATAAAAATATTTTTTTTTGTAAATTGTAATAATAATTTGAATCAAATAAAAAAAAAATAAAGCTGTAAGTTTAGTGGTTTCTTTTTTATAAACATATATGTATGTTAAGAATTTTTCGATCTCACTCCTTAATAATAAAAATTGTTAAACTATTTCCAGAAAAAACACTTTCATTATCTAGCAAATATTATTCAACATTACAACAAAATATTAATTAAATGTCTAAAACGCAGAATAACTCAAACTAAAAATAATGTATTTAAGCGTAAAAAACTCCACTACCAAACGCAGTATAGCAAAAACGATCTGAAAATTAAATCATGTACAATAAAGTATCGCTTTTCATTGTTGCTTTGAACTTGGTATTGGACACTTGCCCAAGGCTCAACGTCTTACGACTTTATAGAAAATGTGGAAATTGCTGCACAAAACTTAGGTGGTATTAATTGTTTAATTAATGCAGTGGGCAATTTGGAGGATTCCGTCAATGATTTCACCCATGATTTTGATGCATGCCACGTAAGGACCACCGATGATGTTAGAAGCATTTTAAAGAATTGTGCCGATCTCACCGATATAACTAGAAAAATTATAATGTTAAATAAGAGAGCCTGTAAAGTGACAGCATATAGTAGTAAGGACACTACTCCTGTCATCTGTGGTAGTTTAATGAAACAACGTATGTCTAAACTGGATGGAATTTTAACAAGTACCGAAACATCTTTAAATGGATCATTACCAAATACTTGCAGTAAAATGACAGCAATGAAATTTAATTTTAAAATAAACAAGTTTAAAAGTTTTGTAGCAAATTGCGCCAAAATTGCAGCAGCTTGAGAAAAAAATGTATTAAATAAATATTTATGGACAGTTAAATAAAGCAAATAATAAAAAATAAATAAATAAATTGAATACTTGAAGTTTTTATTATATCCTACACCACTTTAGTGGGCTCAGAATCATTTTCTGAGTCGATTTAGTTTGAATAAGGCTTGTAAACCTTTTAATCAAACTATAGGTCGCAATTTTGGAGATAATACAATGAAAGTTGGTACATAATCTTCTATGGTACAGTGCCGGAAACCTATTGAAAATGCTTAACATAGGTCCATTATTTAACCTAACCTCCATGCAACTGAACCCTCCGATTAGGGCTTTAAAGTTCATAATTATGTTTAATATACTCGTATCTCGACAAAAAGCTGCAAAACCAAGTTCTATACTAGCTTTGACGATCCTCATTAACTTTATAATTATAGGGTCTCATTGGACCCAAGGCCCTATAAAAAGGCCCCTCCAAAATTTAACTTAAATATCCGACCGAACTCCAAATTTCGTTCATGTCTGTCTGCCTCCCATCATATGTAAAGTTAATGTTTCAAATTTTCAGGGATGATAGATAATCGATAAACGAAAACAAAATAATAAAATCGATTACTCGATTTTCAAGTTATTCGCATTGACAGATGTGCCCCTATGACGAATGATCCCCCTTCTACCCTATACTTACAATACTTAACACAATTCGTAAATTTTCAATTGTCGATTTATATGAAATTTTGGTTCATAAAAAAATTTAAGTATAATTTCATAAAATTACTAGAACTTTTAAGCCTGTAATGAATGTTAGTAATTTTCTAAAACGAAGCTTATATGCAGGCCATGTCCAAATGTAAACCGATTTTGTCCATTTTGAATACGAATCAAACTGCAACAATAGTTTAGGTCCTACCGTTATTTTAAGAGACTGATTGACAGACGTTCGGGTACTTATATGAAATCACATTTTATTCGTATAAGGGTGTAGGGTATGTGGTCGGCCTGGCCCGACTATAACTTCTTACATGTTTTTCATTATATAATACGTACAAAAAGAGGCGCCAAAGTTTTTTAGATAGATAGATAGATAGATAGATAGATAGATAGATAGATAGATAGATAGATAGATAGATAGATAGATAGATAGATAGATTGATAGATAGATAGATAGATAGATAGATAGATAGATAGATAGATAGATAGATAGATAGATAGATAGATAGATAGATAGATAGATAGATAGATAGATAGATAGATAGATAGATAGATAGATACATAAAAAGTTCCATTAATAGCGCAGAACCAATTCAGCATGAGATGGGGAACGAGGAACCCAGCAGTTCCTTCGGACAATCTCGAGCTACAGTAGTTGCCTAGCAAATGCTTTAAAAAGAAAGGAAAAATATGGGCAAGAAAATGAAACGATGAACCGTAACGAGTTGTCTGCTCAGAACAGGAATGGAAAAAGTGATTTTGTTTCAGTATCAAAACATATTTCAGAGAGTACTTTTTTGGGTCTCAAATTACTTATGTTAGGTTGATAGGAGGATGTGTACTACATCAAATCTGAAAAAATACACCAAGGCCACAATCGGGCCTGTTGCTCTTTATCGTGAAAAAAGAACTGAATGAACTATTTTTAGTGTTCAGAAACTCAGTTTCCTGAAGGTAATTCCGAAGAATCTTCCAGCCAGTGTTTATCAGGAATGTTTTTTTCGGAACTTCCAAGATACTTGGATCTAACTTCGACGAATGTCGGGCAGTGGCAAAGAAAGTGCTACAGAGTTCCACTGTCCTCTCCAAATGCTCTATATACGTCGGAATCTGCACGTCCAATTTTGTATGTGCTCGTAATGGTGTTTGTCCACTCAGAATACTTACTATCTTACTAACTTCAGACTTGCTTATTTTTAGGAGATTTGTCGTATTGCTCTTATCAGGGCCACCCCATAGGATTTTCGTGGTTCTACTCACTGTTTCATTATTCCAAGAGGTCTTATGGGATTCTCTCACCCATATTTTTAGTTCAGCTTTTGTTGTGTCGAATGGTTTTGCGTTTGTCAGGTTAACTGCCTCGAGCTCCCTACCCTTTAAAGCTATTACATTCGCTCTTTCGATACCGACTATTCCCGAGTGGGCTGGTACCCATATGATGTGAAACCTACCTCTGGCACAGTATTCAGTTTCTTACAATCCAAAGTACTAAAATATTTTTTTTTTTGCTAAAAGTTTGTAATTTCTGAAATATGTTTATACATTTTTAAATTAGAATGGGCGTTATATGTAGCCCTGAAAGTATCAAATAAGACTCGGGAGTATCACGGTACTTTTGCACATCAAATAGTATCAAAAAAAGTACCATCGTACCAATTTTGCCATCCCTGGCTCAGAATAATTAAGTACAATGTTTGTATGCGGATAGACAAACGTGCAGATTCAGACAAATGTGGAGAGGACAGTAAAATTCTGGCGCACTTTTTTTTAATTTACCCAAATATCTTGGGAGAAAAAGATCTCACAATAGATCCGAGTGGCCAAAATTTTTGCTGGAAATAAAACTAAATAGATATTTTTTATGCTTCTCGTTTATTTAATAAAAATGTTAATTAAACATTTAAAAAAATTTTATAAACATTTCCATTATTAAAATGATGTACTACCACACATTTTAACTGCTTCAGTAAGAATAGGCAAATTTAATTTTAATGTATTTGCTGCAATTTCACTGCAACTATCTGCAATTGCTGGATTTGTAGCTAAATAAATGATAGTATCTGAAACAGCTGTATAAAGATTGCCCATCAGCGTATTCATTTTATTAGTACAAGCTGTAGAGGGGATATCACTAGCATCAGCATCATCATAAGCAGCATTGTTGCAAATATTATCATCAGCGTCAATTACTTTTGCAGTTTTATGGGTAATAGTTTTAGAGTAATTATTCAATTTAGTAACAACCGCGGATGCTTTAGCATTACAGATTTCAATGTCATAGATAAAATCGTTGGCAACATTCTCTACACTAAATGCAGCTTCAGTCAAACAATTAATACCACCTAGGGTTTTTGTTGATTTCTCTACATTTGTAGTGAAGTCTGATAGATCACTTCCACAGGATAATGCCAGGATACTAGCAAATAATATTGTTATTATTTTAATATTCATTGCTTAGCGATTTTTGTATTTTCAAAATGTTTATTCTTGTTATACTGAAACTATAGGTAATCGTCGATTATTTATATAGTCCACAGTAGTTTAATGCGTTTTTCACTTGTGTAAATAATTTTATTAAATATTTATTTTAATTTTAATTAATTGAAAAATTTTAAAAACTTTATTTGAATATGTTTCAATATTTTGAGTATTTCCTAAAATTGATTTTTAATTATGTATAATTGTTCTTGAGAGAATTGGTAAATATTTATATTAATTCATTGAATAATATCTTATAAATTTATTGTTGTATATCAGAAGCTTCGCCACTCCTCCACTGTGGAAAAGAATTGATTATACCCTGCATTACTGTAGTGGGTAGGGCATAATGCGTTTCAGCTAATGTTTGTAACACCTAAATATATTGTTTCTTCACCCACCTTATACCAAACGATTCTATATATCTATCTATCTATCTATCTATCTATCTATCTATCTATCTATCTATCTATCTATCTATCTATCTATCTATCTATCTATCTATCTATCTATCTATCTATCTATCTATCTATCTATCTATCTATCTATCTATCTATCTATCTATCTATCTATCTATCTATCTATCTATCTATCTATCTAACCTAATATGATCTATAGTTATTTTTAATTACTTTAAAATACTTAATACTCTTTTTATAAAATACTTAAATTATTTAAACTTTTGTTATCATTCAATTAATTACTTTATGCCAAATTCAAAATCAACTGATAAAGTAAAATGTCTGAAGTGCATTTCACAAATTAACAAATTATGGAATATATAAACATTAAATTTTTGTACAAAATTTCAGTCTTACAAAAATAAACACCTTAGAAATATAAAACCCAACGCAATGAATAGTAAAATAATAATTTTATTATTTGCTAATATCCTGGCTTTATCACGAGGAGCTGATGATTTTGGAAGTCAAGAAATCTATACCACAAATGTCCTGGCTTCTACATCAACCTTAGGTGGCGTTAATTGTTTAATTGAAGCCGTATTCAATGTAGAGAATTTGGCCAACGATTTTAGCTACAACATTCAAGTATGTAACGTAAATGCATCCGCTGTTGTTAGTGAAATCTTAAATTTATGCAATACTATTACCGAAAATACCGAAGCGATTATTAACACAGATGATAATGTTTGCAAAAATGCTGCCTATGAAGAGTCAGATGCTGGTAATTTGGCGCCTGTAGCTTGTACCCAACAAATTAATACGCTTATGGTTAATCTTTTTACGGCTGTTTCAAATACTTACAATTATTTGGCGTTAGATGAATCAACAATTGGAGATACTTGTAGTGCAATTGCTGCAAACACATTGAAGATAAATTTGCCAATTCTTCCTGAATCGGTTAATAACTGTGCCTTATTATTTAAACAATAAAAGTTTTATGTACACTTTTTTAAATAAAATTAAAAGAAGCATTTGAAAAAAAATTGTTTTGTTTTATAACCCATTTTTTTGTTCCAGTAGTTTTTCTCTAGATGGTTAGGTTAGGTTACGTGGGTTGCTCGCTAGCAAGCGAGTTCACTCGGAGGCCGTATTGCCCATTGTGATACCCTTAGAATTACCATTCCCTAGCGATGAGAGAATGGTTACCGTCCCTAATTTCGTTGACTACTTGGTTCGTTCGGTCTCCATGTAAACCAGCCAGTGCTTTTAATAAAACCGATCATGTTTTTCAGTGACGCATCTCTGAGACAGTCTAGATCATGAAAAAGAGCTCTACCCAGATAGAGTAGTCTGTGCTCTTGTAAGGCTGGACAGCCACTTCCTCTTCGTCCAAGCAGCTTCTACAGTAGCTATGATTTGGGTAGCCCATACGTTCTGACATATGTCCAATCATACAGTGCCCAGTAATTATACCAGTTAGAAGCCTAATCGAGTTCTTACCAAGAGATAAGAGGGTCTTAGTCCTATCCGTTGTCAGAGTGGGCCAGAGCAGTCTCGATATTCTACAAGTGGTGAGATTTGACCACCTGAGTTCCGTCTCACTCAGAGCCCATTCATCTATCAGTTTTGATAGGGTCGTAAGGGGAGTGTGAATATCCTTTTGCGCAAGGGTTAAGTTCAGGGACGACCCTTTGGATGCGCATTCATCAGATATTTCATTTCCCCGGATGCCCTCATGTCCTGGAACCCATATCAACTCAACGTAATGTTGTGTAAGTTGTGCCAACGATTGAATGCAATTGAGAAGACATTTCGACTTAATAACATTGGAGTTAAGAGCCTTGATTGATGCAAGGCTGTCCAAGTATATATAGTGGAATTTTCGAGATTTAATTCCCGGATTCTTCTCGCGGCAGTATAGATGGCATATATCCCTGCCTGAAGGACCGTGCAGGTGTCAGGTTGTCGAAGAGATAGTAGAAGATTTAGTTTATCGGAGAAGATTCCCGATCCCGTGCCTCTTTCTGTCTTTGAGCCATCTGTGTAGATTGAAATCAGGATAATAATCCAAGAAAAAGCTCGATCGGTAACCAAACATTTGTTTGAATGACTACGATTAAGTGCTTAAAACGAAACAACTTTTGTAACTATGTATTTGTAAGTCATTACTTTTCATGTTTTTGCCGGGTATATTTTCTGCAAAAGGGCTAATATTGGGGGTAGGGGTATATATGGACCTATCCTTAAATAAATATTGGTGGATAAATTTTCGTCTACTTCAATAACACGATTAAATTGTACATAAATAAGTACAATTTAATGGTGTCATTAGTGTTTATAAGTGAATTTTGACTTTTCGAATAATTATCTGAAGGGAAGATTGTATGGGGTCGAATAAGGACCGATCATTACAAAAATCGCCAATGTCATTTTAACTTCTTTAAAATTAAGTTTTGCCAATTTTTGTTGACATAATAGAACATTTAACATAATTTTGAGTCTTAAAGCCCTATGCGGGGAGTACGGGGCCTAGGAGAAATATTGGAACGATTTCAACCATTTTCAATAGCGTTCGTTCTTGTGCAAAGAGAATTTCATAAAATTATGTTGAAAATTGCAGCCTGTAGCTTGCGAGAAGCTTGAAATCGGCGGAGCCTGGTAATATTTTGGAAGCCTCGCCGCCGCCGTATTCTTTCGACTCAAAAGCTAAAGCTTAAACATAGCCGCTGATAAAGATTGGAATCGCACATTTATTTCAGAAAATAATTTCACCAATATAAACGGAGTTGAACCTAATTTAATTTCTTACGGCACACAATATTGCGCTAATATTAAAATAGTGAAAACTTCTATAATAATGACCATTTTCTGTTTAAATATAACAGACAGAGAATTTTCAATATAATAAACGCTTATAGGTTACAGACTGTCGAGAGTTTTAACGTGAGCACCTGTCGTGTCGGCCTTATCTCACGGTGGTCTTTTTCATCCACAGGGTAGACTTGAGAACGGTCTACCATCGCCCCTTTGTCTTCAATGAAGACTCAGGTGGCAATTTTTGCACATTGGCTATGACCGGTACCATGCGCAAGTACTTTGCTGGAGTACTCGAGCTATCTAATCTCTTGCCAAAGTAGTCACGTTGTAAGACAACCACACTACTATGGCTCTGTTGATTCGGCAACAGCACCTAGAGACGTAACCGGTGGACCGAAGCACGATCCATCAATAAGCCGTAGACATCGTTCTTACTCACAGTGACACGCTGTGGTAAGTCTGATATGAACAGAGTATACTCTGAACATATTTGGACAAGGAAGGAAAATTAATTGGTATCACTTGTATATGATACCTTTCATCCATCATCATTCAACCCATCTCATTTATCCGACACATTCATAGAGAAAAACATACGACACACTCATTTAGGTATACGGGTAGATGAGTCCCGCATACCTCTACATTCATTTCGTATCATATACAATTGACTCCAACCCATTTCCAACGCTTAGTCCCACAGTCACTCCTCTGTGGGGTATCTGTTGATTTTCGGCAACAGCACCGAACTCTTATCCCGAAATATTGACTATTATCATGCATCAGTCTTTTAGCCGCCACTTATACTCTTCCCGCGAATTTGGGTTCAACCAACAGCCACTACGTGGATCCCGAAGGAACCTCCTGCGGGCAACTGGCCACCCGTAGTACCAGATTATGCGGTGCTCTGGTCAGACCTCTGGCAATATATGCAAGGACTAAGCCAAGCGGTAGACTGAAACACCAATTTTTCAATCCCGGTCAGATTGGAGGTATTGGGCCCTCTTTATACCCCGGGATTGCAATAACACCAAGGCGGAAGTCTTCGCCAAGGTAACATGCCCCCGGGGGGAGCTAATAGGTTACAATTTAGACGACGCCTATATTTTATATAACAAGCAGCCGCCGCCGGCCTAAAATGTTGTGTGGTCATTGACTGTAACTAATATGATCTTTTGAGAGTAAATCTAAAAAATCCGTAAGGAGAACTTAAGACAATCGTTAAGAGGATCAAATTCGAAATGAGATGTCGATCTGTGATATGTATATTATTATCACTTATAACCTGGGCGATTTCTTAGAAAATATGCATGTTAATTTACACTCTAAAATTCTTTAATTTCCAAGAAGAACGTACATCCAAATAAATTAAAAAATGACATGATCTTGTAAACTATAAAAACTACAGTTAGGTACATATTCAAATTAAACAGAAACTGTTTATCTTGTAGATAAATAAATGAAACTACAAATATTTAATCAAATAATTCAAACATCTAAAGAGTATATAAACTTACGATTTTGTGTTGAAATTTCAGTATCAAAAGAATAGATAGATATCTCGGAAATACCAACAGAGTCATGTATTCAAAAATATTTTTTTTACTATTTGCCTCTATATTGGTTTTAGCCAAGTGTTCTACATTCAAAAACAATGTCAAAACATCAACTAAATATTTGGGTGGCATAAATTGTTTAATCGAATCTGTATTTAATGTGGAAAATATTGCCAATGAATTTATTTACGATATTCAAATTTGTAACAATACAAAGCCATCTAAATTTCTAACACAAATAGAGGATTATTGTAAAAGTTTTGGAGAATTAACGGAAAATATTGTTGATGCCCATGATAATATTTGTAAAAATGCTGCCTACAATGAGACCACTGATATTAAGAAGATCTCGCCAACTGTATGTGTCAGTTCGATAAGGACAAGAATGGCTAAACTTAATGATTTGTTGGAAAAATCATTAAATTATGTAACTAATAAGGCAAATAAGATTACAGATTCTTGCAGTAAAATTGCTGTAAATAATTTAAAATTAAATTTACCCATTTTTACGGAATTGGTTGAATATTGTGCTAAACTTTTTAAATAATCATAATATATATTAATGAAAATTTACTAGACGTTTTAAATAAATATTGTGCATATATGTATACAAATGGTGTTTCTTATTTTAAATATATCAAGGGGGATTAATAAAAATTGACAAAACTTGTCGATTTTATAAAACTCATTCTGAATAAAAATAGTTTTTCTACATTCAAAATTTCTTAAGTAGTTTCTGAAGTAGCGAATAGAAGTAGAAACGATAAATTAACACGATCAGTGCTTACATCATAGATTCTTTTAAATAAATCTAGATCTGATCGTTCTTTAATAAGTACAGATTGTTTTAGCTTGTAAACATATTTTAACCAAAACCTGGTAAAATCTTAAAAACTATAAAATCAAGATATACGGTCATTTTGAAAAAAAAATATTTATAAGAAAAAGACTATTGATCATTCTATTGGTCGACAATGGGACCACTAACTATGATCACTTATATTTATTAAAAGATTTCTTTAAAAGACAGTGAAACACTTTATCGGTTAAATTGCCTCGATCTGCGATCGAAGAAATAAGTTTACTAAATGCAAAACGTAAAATTCTTCAATAATATTGAACATTGATTTGACAAATAAACTTTAAATAAGGAAATAAATTAGATCAGTGATTATACGATAAAATGACTAAAATACCTTGATGACTTAGAACCAGAAATCAATCTTGATCTAAATATTGATGATTTTTAATTAACACTTTACTTTTTTATAAGAAAAACTTATTTATACTTATTAATAATTTAATCAAGAAAACGAACATGATCAGCGATCGTTTATAATTTTGAAAAAATCAATATTTTTTAATAAACAATATTACATTTAAGAATAAAAATTGTTTGTTGATCATCATGTTATTTGAGAAAAAGATCTCAAAATTTATTAATAAAATTTGGCTTTTTCATTGTTTGTTAAAATGGCCTCGATCTGAGATCATTCATATTTATTTAAGGGCACATCACACGATCACACTTTATGAACGTAAAGTCTAATGAAAAAGTAAAATGAAATTCCATCCGTATAACAAAAAAAGAGAATAAAAGTCGTATGATTTATATTTTTTGTGTTTACACGATTGTTATAAAACAATAAACAAGTAAGATGGAAACAGCTGTTTTCATCAAAATACATCCCTGATCTAATGCGACCTGTTTGTTTTTTGAATCATTTTCAAAAAATGAAGAGAGCCATACAACTGTCAAATTTTCCATCCGTATTATCTCTCAATGTGTGATGGTTTCACTACACAAATTTTGACAGATCATATTACTTGTGAGATCGTGTAAAGCCGGCTTTAGTAGATTAAAAACTTAAAATATAACGATCATTCATACTATCAATTTTTATACCCTACATCACTATAGTGGGGAGTATATTATACGTGTATGCTGACGTTTGCTACATCCAAAAATATTGGACCTACACCCACCTTAGAGTATACCGTCCGTCTGTCTCTGTGTGTGGGTTCATGTAAGGCTTGTGCGCACGCTACAAGTCGCTCATAATTGCGTTAAACGTTCTATTATGACAAAAAAAAAATCGAAAAAATAGCGTTCGTCCTTGGACAAAAAGAGAAGTATATGCCAAATTCTTGTAGATTCCGATCTGTAGCGTGCCCATAATGTTTACATGGACACACAGACAGACGGACGGTTGTCCATGGACACACAGACAGACGGACATTGAAAACAATGATTAAAAAAAATGAAGATCATTCAAACATTGATCGAACTCAAAAAATTAGCTCGATCTATGATCAATAATATTTCCAAAGGAAATATTTTAAAACGAAAAAAAACAATAATTTTAAATTCCCTTTAAGATAAAGATCTTAAGCTCTGAAAAGAAACACGATGATTTTTACCAAATCTTTTACATCCAATTAAAACTTAATTTTTTTTAGAAAAAGTGCAAAAATTTTAAATCTTTTGAATCTTGGCAAAAGTTGTTCTACTCTAGAAAAGTAACGTGATCTACAAATTTCTATACAACTCTTCATAAACATATATTCAAAAACTTTGTAAACAAATGTATAAATTAAAAAAACATTTCGATCTTGAATTCTGACTAGACTTGATGTTGAAGTAGCAAATACTTTTCATCAACTTAATAATTTCTATACATCAATGTATTCATTTAAAAGTGTTTCTCTTCCTAGTCTCAAAAACTTAAATAAATATTTACAAATAATTTGTTGGCCAAAATTAAAAATTGTTTAGCAAATAAACTCCTAAAAAATCAACAAAAATCAGTAGCAATAATTTAATTTAAATGACGACTATTTTTAATTAACTCAAGTACAAAAACTTCGATTCAATTGCAATTGTTAAAAAACAAAATCCACTTAATTTAAATATTTACAAAGAAATTTAATTAATTTTCTTTTTGTTTTAATTTTCTTAGTAAAAAAACATAATCAATTGCAAGACAAATAAACTTGTGTAAACAGTTAACAAAATTGCAATTAATATTTTCACTATATAAAGAATAGAACGAAACAAAAGATCAATTAGTATTTTGAAAACGTTTTGCATTAGCAATCTAATTAAACGGAAAAATGTTTTCTAAAATTTCCTTTATACTTTTAAGCATTGGCCTCTGTGGCCTGGTGCAGGCAACTCCTATAAGCGATTTTGCTAAAAATGTTGAATCAAGTGTTGAAAACCTACTTGGTATTCATTGTATGGTGGATTCTGTTCTTAATTTAGAGGATGCTGCCGATGAGTTTACCTATCAAATCTCTAAGAGTTGTGGAGCTGATGCTGTAAAAAATTTAGCTACTGAACTTGCTGACATCAAGGCTCTTATGAAATTAACCACAAAGGTGATTGATACCAATGATGATGAAAATATTTGTGATAATTCAGCATTTGATGAAGATTTAGATAGTGATAAAAAACCCTCTAGCTATTGTGCGGCCCAACTTAAAAACCAAATGGCAAATCTGTTGACTTCATTTAAGACAACTAAGAATGATGTAACTAGAGGTTTAAATCAATCCTATAGTAACGTAGCTTGTGTCAAAATGGCCATGTCAAATTTCAAATACTTTTTAAATAGTTTTCCTCAACGCATTGAAACATGTGCTCAACTTGCTGCTGATGTTTAATACTAAGATATTTTAAAATATTTTAAATTTATATGTAATGATATATTTCTAATAAATACAAATTGAGGAACATTAAAAGATAATGCTTTTTAATTTAGTAATATTGGCTAGAACTAGCGTTTGGACTAGCCAAAAGTCTAATCTACAGATAGATTCTACAAAGACAATAATCATTAGATTAGTTTGCAGAGTAGTCAATGTTCTAGTCAATAAGTCCACAGACTAATCAATAAACCAGTACACAGAGGGAAAAAATATACACGCCTGGTACCAAATTGACACCAAAGTGTTTATCAATAACACCATTTTCTAAATATATACATACGTACTACAGTACTATGTAATGTTGACACATTGCGTTGCAACAATTCCATGTGGAAATCGAAATTTTATACACATCCGTTGTCTAAATGTTAACAAACGGTGTAATTTCATAAACGTGATACCAGTCGTGTTTATTTTTCCCCTCTGTGTACTAATTCATAGACTAGTCCATAGGTTAGTTATAATACTATTCAATCGATTACAAGGTAGTCCTTAGACTAGTCTATACTTAACTTACGACAGTTCCATCGATTTATACATAGACTAGTCTATAGTTTAATACATAGAATAGGGACTAGACTATATATGAAGCTAGTCCATAGTCTAGTTAATAGACTGTTCTTTAGACTAGACCATTGACTAGTCAATAGAGTAAACCATAGACTAGTTAACTGAGTAGTCAGTAGACTATTTCATAAGTTTGCCCTTAAACTAGGCAAAAGTCTAGTTTAAAAACTAGTTAACTCATGGACTAGTTCATAGGATAGTCGAAAGACTAGCCTTAGGCTAGTCCATAGACTAATCAATAGACAACTCAATAAACTAGTCCACTGACAAGTCAATAGACTAGCCTCTCTAGTTGAAAGACTACAATATTATAGTCAACAAACTAGATAATAGACTAGACCATATATAATTTAAAGAAAAGCTTTTTAGTAATACAGACTAGTCAAGAGATCTGTTTAGAGACAAGACAAAATACTAATTAACAGAATTACTAATCAACAGACTCTAGTCCATAGAATGTTCATTTGATTAGTCTGGAGACTAATCCATATACTAATCAGTAAACCAAATGTTCATAGGCTAGTCCAGAAACTATAGTCAATATAATATTCAATAACCTATTGAATACACTATTCAAAAGACTAGTCATTAGAGTGGTGCACAGACTAGTCATAAACTAGACCACAGACTAATCTATAGACTAGGCAAGACAAGTATATAAAGTAGTCTATTGACTAGTCTGTAGTCCAGACAATAGACTTGTCAGTCAATAGGCTAGCGGTTGACCCATACAGTAGTCAATAGATTAGCCAATATACTAGTCAATGTCCTAGTCCATAGACCAGTTATGATATGAGTCAATAGATTTGTATATATATAGGTCAATAGTCATGACCAGGGAAACCAAAATATGCAAATGTATTTTTTTTTGGTGCGTCGTATGGACTTATGGATAATATATTTACACGTTTCAGAAAAATTAAGGAATTTTGGTATCGATTTGATAGAGCATACCAATAAGAGCATAATTTAGCATGACTTTTGAAGCATATTTAGGGCATATTTTTGAGTTTTTGAGCATATTTTGATCTTTTAGTGCTTTTTTATGTTTTTCGCTCTAGTTTTTCATATTTGTATATTTAAAAAGACATTTTTTTCTTTTCGAGTCTTTCAATATTAAAAATTTTAAAAGCATATTTTTTATTGCTTTATGCAGCCTATTTTAAGCGCTTAAAGCTCTTTTATTTAAAGCATATTTGCGGTTTCCCTGGTCATGATAAAGTATTCGTTTTATTATAATTTAATAAATATTGATTTTTTGCGAAAGTAAAATTAAGCCTGTAATTATAGAAATTTCATTTTAAATTCAATAAAATTTATAAAATAGTATTAATTAATAAACTTTCTTTTTAAATGTTATTTCTTTTCGCAAAATTATATAATTATTTAATTAATTAAATAACAAAAAGAAAAACTTGAATAAATATTAAAAAAAATCAAATAAAGTTTTCTCTATATAAAGATTAGAAAATACAATCGATAAATTAGTATTTGAAAAGTGTTGCAAATATAAGAGAAATGTTAAATAAAATTTCATTTATACTTTTAACGTTTGGTCTTTGCGGTATGGTGCAAGGATCTGCTCTCGGCGATTTATCACAAAACTCCAATTCAAGTGTTAAAAATTTACTTGGTATTTACTGTATGGTGGAATCGGTGCTTAATTTAGAAGATTCAGCTGATGAGTTTTCTTATCAAGTCTCTAAACGTTGTGGCCCCGAAGCTACAGCAAATTTGACAAAAGAACTTTCTGATGCTAGCGAGCTTATGCAAATAACCTCAAATGTAACGGACATCAATGATAAAGTTTGTGAAAATGCTGATTTCAATTTAAATACGGATAGTGATAAACAACCCTCAGATGATTGTGCCAACCAACTTAAAAATGAAATGGCCAGCTTAAATACTTCTTACAGAAAAACTAGGACTGATATAAACAAAGGTATACAAAATCCTTATGGTGCGCCCGCCTGTGTACAAATGGCTCTGAAAAATTTCAAATTTCTTTTAAGCATTTTTCCTTTACGTATTGAAGCATGTGCTAAGCTTGTTTCGCCGGTTTAATAGTGCGACATTTTGTCATATTTGAAAAATGTAAAGTATTTCTAATAAATAAATTGACGAACATTGAAACTTTTATCTTTTTAATAAATGGTTATTTTTTAACTGTTTAATAAATTTTTTGGATTATAAATATAAATATACTGCCTTATTCATAAACATTTATCAAAGGTTTATAAAACAAATTCTCATACAAAATTTGTCCTATAAACTTTTGATAAATGTTTATAATCAATATATTTTTCCAACCGGTATATCGAATAACATCGATGAACCGATATTGGAGAAAGAGGAGGCTAATACGGAAATAGTAATTGCATCTGACATGGTTAAAGGGGCAATCAAGATCCTTGCTCCCTATAAAGCTGCTGGGTCGGATGGCATTTTCCCGTCACTTTTGCAGATGGAGGCGGTTTCCGCACATATATTCACTGCATGCTTGATATTAACATATACCCCAGTTAAATGGCATTATGCAAGGGTAATATTTATACCCAAACCAGGAACACCTAGCTATGCAACACCTACTTAAGTCTATCGACCGATATGTCTCACATTCTTTCTACTTAAAACCTTGGAACGGATAGTCGATAATACGGTGTAAAGCAGTATATCAAACAAAGACCTTAAATATAAGCAGCATGCTTATGTAAAGGGACGATCGGTGGAAACCATTTTAAACAAAATTGTCCACTGCGTAGATGTATTTTTTGATAGCAAACTGTATACACTGTCGGTATGCATTGACATCAAAGGCGCTTTCAATAACGTGCACACTGATACTCTTATCCAATCCCTAGACCAGTTTTATGTTGACCGGGTGCTCTGTAACTGGATCAACCACATGTTAAGGAACAGATGGATAAGCTGCGAGATGTACGATATAACTATCAGGAAAAAGTTATTTTGAGGTATACCACAGGTTGACATTTTGTCTTACTCTGCGTTACCACGATTAATAACATCCTAAGGAGACTTACCGAGAAGGGACTTAGACCGGTCTGTTATGCCGACGATGCCGTTATATTTTCAAAGGGAAATTATCCAAATTACTTCCGTAGAAGAACTGAAAAGCCTCTGAATACGTCCATGAGCTGGGCTCAAACGAGAGGTCTCAATGTTAACCCGGTAAAAAAGGAAATTTATCTTTTGACGAAAAAAACAACAACAATTTCTAAGGTTCAGTATAACCTTGCTTCCTGGACAAGAAGATACCAGTAACAGACAAAGTTAGATGATTAGGTTTAATCCTCGACCGGAAATTAAAATGGAGATACCATATAGAGAATAGAATCAAAAAGGTACATCGGTGCTGGGCGATATGTAGGAGAACTATAGATATGAAATGGGGTCTTAGTTCTACTATAACAAATTGTCTTTATAAAAGTGTAATTAGATCAATTCTGGCTTATGCTTCAATAATCTGGTGGACTGCTTAAGACAAAAAGTGCAATATCAAACTACTACTGACTGTCGAGAGTTTTAACGTGAGCACCTGCCGTGTCGGCCTTATACCACGGTGGTCTTTTTCATCCACAGGGTAGACTTGAGAACGGTCTACCATCGCCCCTTTGTCTTCAATGAAGACTCAGGTGGCAATTTTTGCACATTGGCTATAACCGGTCCATGCGCAAGTACTTTGCTGGAGTACTCGAGCTATCTAATCTCTTGCCAAAGTAGTCACGGTAAGATGGAAACAGCTGTTTTCATCAAAATACATCCCTGATCTAATGCGACCTGTTTGTTTTTTGAATCATTTTCAAAAAATGAAGAGAGCCATACAACTGTCAAATTTTCCATCCGTATTATCTCTCAATGTGTGATGGTTTCACTACACAAATTTTGACAGATCATATTACTTGTGAGATCGTGTAAAGCCGGCTTTAGTAGATTAAAAACTTAAAATATAACGATCATTCATACTATCAATTTTTATACCCTACATCACTATAGTGGGGAGTATATTATACGTGTATGCTGACGTTTGCTACATCCAAAAATATTGGACCTACACCCACCTTAGAGTATACCGTCCGTCTGTCTCTGTGTGTGGGTTCATGTAAGGCTTGTCATATTTGAAAAATGTAAAGTATTTCTAATAAATAAATTGACGAACATTGAAACTTTTATCTTTTTAATAAATGGTTATTTTTTAACTGTTTAATAAATTTTTTGGATTATAAATATAAATATACTGCCTTATTCATAAACATTTATCAAAGGTTTATAAAACAAATTCTCATACAAAATTTGTCCTATAAACTTTTGATAAATGTTTATAATCAATATATTTTTCCAACCGGTATATCGAATAACATCGATGAACCGATATTGGAGAAAGAGGAGGCTAATACGGAAATAGTAATTGCATCTGACATGGTTAAAGGGGCAATCAAGATCCTTGCTCCCTATAAAGCTGCTGGGTCGGATGGCATTTTCCCGTCACTTTTGCAGATGGAGGCGGTTTCCGCACATATATTCACTGCATGCTTGATATTAACATATACCCCAGTTAAATGGCATTATGCAAGGGTAATATTTATACCCAAACCAGGAACACCTAGCTATGCAACACCTACTTAAGTCTATCGACCGATATGTCTCACATTCTTTCTACTTAAAACCTTGGAACGGATAGTCGATAATACGGTGTAAAGCAGTATATCAAACAAAGACCTTAAATATAAGCAGCATGCTTATGTAAAGGGACGATCGGTGGAAACCATTTTAAACAAAATTGTCCACTGCGTAGATGTATTTTTTGATAGCAAACTGTATACACTGTCGGTATGCATTGACATCAAAGGCGCTTTCAATAACGTGCACACTGATACTCTTATCCAATCCCTAGACCAGTTTTATGTTGACCGGGTGCTCTGTAACTGGATCAACCACATGTTAAGGAACAGATGGATAAGCTGCGAGATGTACGATATAACTATCAGGAAAAAGTTATTTTGAGGTATACCACAGGTTGACATTTTGTCTTACTCTGCGTTACCACGATTAATAACATCCTAAGGAGACTTACCGAGAAGGGACTTAGACCGGTCTGTTATGCCGACGATGCCGTTATATTTTCAAAGGGAAATTATCCAAATTACTTCCGTAGAAGAACTGAAAAGCCTCTGAATACGTCCATGAGCTGGGCTCAAACGAGAGGTCTCAATGTTAACCCGGTAAAAAAGGAAATTTATCTTTTGACGAAAAAAACAACAACAATTTCTAAGGTTCAGTATAACCTTGCTTCCTGGACAAGAAGATACCAGTAACAGACAAAGTTAGATGATTAGGTTTAATCCTCGACCGGAAATTAAAATGGAGATACCATATAGAGAATAGAATCAAAAAGGTACATCGGTGCTGGGCGATATGTAGGAGAACTATAGATATGAAATGGGGTCTTAGTTCTACTATAACAAATTGTCTTTATAAAAGTGTAATTAGATCAATTCTGGCTTATGCTTCAATAATCTGGTGGACTGCTTAAGACAAAAAGTGCAATATCAAACTACTACTGACTGTCGAGAGTTTTAACGTGAGCACCTGCCGTGTCGGCCTTATACCACGGTGGTCTTTTTCATCCACAGGGTAGACTTGAGAACGGTCTACCATCGCCCCTTTGTCTTCAATGAAGACTCAGGTGGCAATTTTTGCACATTGGCTATAACCGGTCCATGCGCAAGTACTTTGCTGGAGTACTCGAGCTATCTAATCTCTTGCCAAAGTAGTCACGTTGAAAGACAACCACACTACTATGGCTCTGTTGATTCGGCAACAGCACCTAGAGACGTAACCGGTGGACCGAAGCACGATCCATCAATAAGCCGTAGACATTGTTCTTACTCACAGTGACACGCTGTGGCAAGTCTGATATGAACAGAGTAAACTCTGAACATATCTGGACAAGGAAGGAAAATTAATCGGTATCACTTGTATATGATACCTTTCATCCATCATCATTCAACCCAGCACACATCTCATTTATTCGACACATTCATAGAGAAAAACATACGACACACTCATTTAGGTATACGGGTGGGGTAAGGCCCGCATACCTCTACATTCACTCCGTATCATATACAATTGACTCCAACCCATTTCCAACGCTTAGTCCCACAGTCACTCCTCTGTGGGGTATCTCTTGATTTTCGGCAACAGCACCGAACTTATCCCGAAATATTGACTATTATCATGCATCAGTCTTTTAACCGCCACTTACTCTTCCCGCGAATTTGGCTTTAAACCACAGCCACTACGTGGATCCCGAAGGAACCTCAACCAACTGACCAGCCAGGACATAGTCCTGCGGGCAACAGGCCACCCGTAGTACCAGATTATGCGGTGCTCTGGTCTGACCTTTGCCAATCTATGCAAGTACTAAGCCAAACAGTAGACTGAAACAGCCAATTTTTCAGTCCCGGTCAGACTGGAGGTATTGGGCACCTCTTTATAACCCGGGATTGCAATAACACCAAGGCGGAGGTCACGCCAAGGTAACATGCCCCCGGGGGATCAAACTACTACAGAAAGTTTAGCGTATATGCTGCTTGGAAACCTTGCTAGATGTTCCACCTATTGAAACATATTTAAGATATGAGACGGCGATTACAGCCGAACGGCTCTTAACTTTAGGTGAACTGGTCAAAATCGGTTATAGAACACGTCATCAATGTATATTGAAAACATTGGAGGACACATCGGACGTGCCTGATCATATACCAGATACAGAATATGTCGGAAAATTTGAAACGCTGATCCCGGATAGAATGATAGACCCGTATACATATTTAGGACATTCCAGTTATATAGCAAAACAAATGAAGATTAAATGTTCAGGGAATGCTAGCATTTACTACTAAAATTATGATTTTTCTATGATTTGTTAGTTTTCGTTTATTATAAGAGACATTGTCAGCATATAAAGTTTGTTAATTACTTTATAAATATTGATTTCATTTCAGAATAAATTCAATAGTGTAATTTATTTGAAATTCAATTTAATTTAAATATTTATATTAAAACAATTAATTCATATTAGTTTTAAAACAAATAAAAAATTAACTTGTATAAATAGTTAAAGAAAGCTAATAATATTAAAACTATACAAAGTGGTGAAAAATTATTTACGTATTAGTATTTTTAAGAAAATGTAAATATAATTTAAACAAAATGAGAATTTTTTAGCACAATAGTCACAATAGCAGTATAGGGTAAACAAATATTCGCCCACAATCGTTTAACTAATATCTCTCCATAAAACTATTTAAACTTCAAAAATTCAACACGCAAACACAAACTTTTAAGATTTATGGCAAATTACATCGGTTTTGTAAATTAATTATAAATAAAAATAAATTTTAAAGGCCTCATAATATAATCATCATTAGTGCATTAATAAAAGTTTTATGGAAAAAAATTAAGAATTAAATTATTTACAAAATCGATTTTTTAAGAACTCACATAAAATACAAAAATAAAAAAAAACATACCAGAAGAGAAGCTAAACGATATACAAAAATAAAAAAATAACAACAAAAAAACAACTCAAATACACATTAAAGTTCAATGCTCCAAAACTCCATGGCATCGCCATACCAACTTACACACAAACATTTATATAGCACATGTAAAAAGTTAAAATAAAAAAACAATAACTAAAAAAAAATTCGATAAGCACAAGAAGAGATGTAGTAGAGCAAAAATTAACTGGAGATAAAAGAGTAAAAGAAAGAGAATGACTATCCAGATGTAAACTCAAATCGATAAATATTCGATGGTTTTAGAAAAACACTTACTATTAATTTTATTTTCTTTTTTATAGAAAATTTTCGAAAAATTTTTGAATTCAAAGAAAATTCAATTCAATTAAAATAATTTCATTTTAATTAAAATAATTTCGATTAATTTTTTTTTATTAAAATAAAAAAATTCCGTCAAATTTTCTCTAGAGAAAAATTTCGATAATATTTTTTATTGATTTTATAGATAAATTTTGATAAATATTCAACTTTTATAAAAAATACATAAATTTTCCATTTATAGAAAATTTAAGATACATTTTCTTTTATAGAAAATTTTTATATAAATTTTCTTTAATGCAACATTTTAGATACATTTTCTTTCTAGATAAATTTTCTTTCTCGATATTTTTTTTATAAAGTATTCTCTACAATTTCTTTTTTTTACTTTTTTTAATGAATATTTTTGAAAAATTTTTCTATAAATTTTGTTTTTATAGAAAAAGTTTAATATCGATAAACTTTATTTTTACAGAAAATTTTCGATAAATTTTTCCTTTTTATAGAAAATTTTCGATAAATTATTCTTTTTGTAGAAAATTTTCGATCAATTTTTCCTTTTTATAGAGAATTTTCGATCAATTTTTCCTTTTTATAGAAAACTTTCGATATTTTTTTCATTTTTATAGAAATTTTTCGATAAATTTTTCCTTTTTATAGGAAATTTTCGATAAATTTTTCCTTTTAATAGGAAATTTTCGATAAATTTTTCCTTTTAATAGGAAATTTTCGATAAATTTTCCTTTTATAGAAAATTTTCGATAAATTTTCCTTTTATAGAAAATTTTCGATAAATTTTCCTTTTATAGAAAATTTTCGATAAATTTTCTTTTTATAGAAAATTTTCGATAAATTTTCTTTTTATAGAAAATTTTCGATAAATTTTCTTTTTATAGAAAATTTTCGATAAATTTTCTTTTTATAGAAAATTTTCGATAAATTTTCTTTTTATAGAAAATTTTCGATAAATTTTCTTTTTATAGAAAATTTTCGATAAATTTTCTTTTTATAGAAAATTTTCGATAAATTTTCTTTTTATAGAAAATTTTCGATAAATTTTCTTTTATAGAAATTTTCGATAAATTTTCTTTTTATAGAAAATTTTCGATAAATTTTCTTTTTATAGAAAATTTTCGATAAATTTTCTTTTTATAGAAAATTTTCGATAAATTTTCTTTTTATAGAAAATTTTCGATAAATTTTCTTTTTATAGAAAATTTTCGATAAATTTTCTTTTTATAGAAAATTTTCTTTTTATAGAAAATTTTCGATAAATTTTCTTTTTATAGAAAATTTTCGATAAATTTTCTTTTTATAGAAATTTTCGATAAATTTTCTTTTTATAGAAAATTTTCGATAAATTTTCTTTTTATAGAAAATTTTCGATAAATTTTCTTTTTATAGAAAATTTTCGATAAATTTTCTTTTAAAAAAATTTATCGAAAAAAAAATTTTCTATAAAAAGAAAATTTATCGAAAATTTTCTATAAAAAGAAAATTTATCGAAAATTTTCTATAAAAAGAAAATTTATCGAAAATTTTCTATAAAAAGAAAATTTATCGAAAATTTTCTATAAAAAGAAAATTTTTCTATAAAAAGAAAATTTATCGAAAATTTTCTATAAAAAGAAAATTTATCGAAAATTTTCTATAAAAAGAAAATTTATCGAAAATTTTCTATAAAAAGAAAATTTATCGAAAATTTTCTATAAAAAGAAAATTTATCGAAAATTTTCTATAAAAAGAAAATTTATCGAAAATTTTCTATAAAAAGAAAATTTATCGAAAATTTTCTATAAAAAGAAAATTTATCGAAAATTTTCTATAAAAAGAAAATTTATCGAAAATTTTCTATAAAAAGAAAATTTATCGAAAATTTTCTATAAAAAGAAAATTTATCGAAAATTTTCTATAAAAAGAAAATTATCGAAAATTTTCTATAAAAAGAAAATTTATCGAAAATTTTCTATAAAAGAAAATTTATCGAAAATTTTTCTATAAAAAGAAAATTTATCGAAAATTTTCTATAAAGAAAATTTATCGAAAATTTTCTATAAAAAGAAAATTTATCGAAAATTTTCTATAAAAAAGAAAATTTATCGAAAATTTTCTATAAAAAGAAAATTTATCGAAAATTTTCTATAAAAAGAAATTTATCGAAAATTTTCTATAAAAAAGAAAATTTATCGAAAATTTTCTATAAAAAGAAAATTTATCGAAAATTTTCTATAAAAAAAATTTATCGAAAATTTTCTATAAAAAGAAAATTTATCGAAAATTTTCTATAAAAGAAAATTTATCGAAAATTTTCTATAAAAAGAAAATTTATCGAAAATTTTCTATAAAAGAAAATTTATCGAAAATTTTCTATAAAAAGAAAATTTATCGAAAATTTTCTATAAAAAGAAAATTTATCGAAAATTTTCTATAAAAAGAAAATTTATCGAAAATTTTCTATAAAAAGAAAATTTATCGAAAATTTTCTATAAAAAGAAAATTTATCGAAAATTTTCTATAAAAAGAAAATTTATCGAAAATTTTCTATAAAAAGAAAATTTTCGATAAATTTTCTTTTTATAGAAAATTTTCGATAAATTTTCTTTTTATAGAAAATTTTCGATAAATTTTCTTTTTATAGAAAATTTTCGATAAATTTTCTTTTTATAGAAAATTTTCGATAAATTTTCTTTTTATAGAAAATTTTCTTTTTATAGAAAATTTTCGATAAATTTTCTTTTTATAGAAAATTTTCGATAAATTTTCTTTTTATAGAAAATTTTCGATAAATTTTCTTTTTATAGAAAATTTTCGATAAATTTTCTTTTTATAGAAAATTTTCGATAAATTTTCTTTTTATAGAAAATTTTCGATAAATTTTCTTTTTATAGAAAATTTTCGATAAATTTTCTTTTCATAGAAAATTTTCGATAAATTTTCTTTTTATAGAAAATTTTCGATAAATTTTCTTTTTATAGAAAAATTTTTTATTTTCGATAAATTTTCTTTTTATAGAAAATTTTCGATAAATTTTCTTTTTATAGAAAATTTTCGATAAATTTTCTTTTTATAGAAAATTTTCGATAAATTTTCTTTTTATAGAAAATTTTCGATAAATTTTTTTTTATAGAAAATTTTCGATAAATTTTCTTTTATAGAAAATTTTCGATAAATTTTCTTTTTATAGAAAATTTTCGATAAATTTTCTTTTTATAGAAAATTTTCGATAAATTTTCTTTTTATAGAAAATTTTCGATAAATTTTTTTTTATTAATTTATAGAAAAATTTTCGATAAATTTTCTTTTTATAGAAAATTTTCGATAAATTTTCTTTTTATAGAAAATTTTCGATAAATTTTCTTTTTATAGAAAATTTTCGATAAATTTTCTTTTTATAGAAAATTTTCGATAAATTTTCTTTTTATAGAAAATTTTCGATAAATTTTCTTTTTATAGAAAATTTTCGATAAATTTTCTTTTTATAGAAAATTTTCGATAAATTTTCTTTTTTATAGAAAATTTTCGATAAATTTTCTTTTTATAGAAAATTTTCGATAAATTTTCTTTTTATAGAAAATTTTCGATAAATTTTCTTTTTATAGAAAATTTTCGATAAATTTTCTTTTTATAGAAAATTTTCGATAAATTTTCTTTTTATAGAAAATTTTCGATAAATTTTCTTTTTATAGAAAATTTTCGATAAATTTTCTTTTTATAGAAAATTTTCGATAAATTTTCTTTTTATAGAAAATTTTCTTTTTATAGAAAATTTTATAGAAACATTTTCGATAATTTTTCTTTTTATAGAAACATTTTCGATAAATTTTCTTTTTATAGAAACATTTTCCATAAATTATATTTTATAGAAACATTTTCGATGAATTTTCTTTTATAGAAACATTTTTGATAAGTTTTTTTTATAGAAATATTATCGATAAGTTTTATTTTTATAGAAAATTTTCGATAAATTTTCTTTTTATAGAAAATTTTCGATAAATTTTCTTTTTATAGAAAATTTTCGATAAATTTTCTTTTTATAGAAAATTTTCGATAAATTTTCTTTTTATAGAAAATTTTCGATAAATTTTCTTTTTATAGAAAATTTTCGATAAATTTTCTTTTTATAGAAAATTTTCGATAAATTTTCTTTTTATAGAAAATTTTCTTTTTATAGAAAATTTTCGATAAATTTTCTTTTTATAGAAAATTTTCGATAAATTTTCTTTTTATAGAAAATTTTCGATAAATTTTCTTTTTATAGAAAATTTTCGATAAATTTTCTTTTTATAGAAAATTTTCGATAAATTTTCTTTTTATAGAAAATTTTCGATAAATTTTCTTTTTATAGAAAATTTTCGATAAATTTTCTTTTATAGAAAATTTTCGATAAATTTTCTTTTTATAGAAAATTTTCGATAAATTTTCTTTTTATAGAAAATTTTCGATAAATTTTCTTTATATAGAAAATTTTCGATAAATTTTCTTTTTATAGAAAATTTTCGATAAATTTTCTTTTTATAGAAAATTTTCGATAAATTTTTTTTTTATAGAAAATTTTCTTTTTATAGAAAATTTTCGATAAATTTTCTTTTTATAGAAAATTTTCGATAAATTTTCTTTTTATAAAAATTTTCGATAAATTTTCTTTTTATAGAAAATTTTCGATAAATTTTCTTTTCATAGAAAATTTTCGATAAATTTTCTTTTATAGAAAATTTTCGATAAATTTTCTTTTTATAGAAAATTTTCGATAAATTTTCTTTTTATAGAAAATTTTCGATAAATTTTCTTTTTTATAGAAAATTTTCGATAATCTTTTTAGAAAATTTAATTTTTATAGAAAATTTTCGATAAATTTTCTTTTTATAGAAAATTTTCGATAAATTTTCTTTTTATAGAAAATTTTCGATAAATTTTCTTTTTTATAGAAAATTTTCGATAAATTTTCTTTTTATAGAAAATTTTCGATAAATTTTCTTTTTATAGAAAATTTTCGATAAATTTTCTTTTTATAGAAAATTTTCGATAAATTTTCTTTTTATAGAAAATTTTCGATAAATTTTCTTTTTATAGAAAATTTTCGATAAATTTTCTTTTTATAGAAAATTTTCGATAAATTTTCTTTTTATAGAAAATTTTCGATAAATTTTCTTTTTATAGAAAATTTTCGATAAATTTTCTTTTTATAGAAAATTTTCGATAAATTTTCTTTTTATAGAAAATTTTCGATAAATTTTCTTTTTATAGAAAATTTTCGATAAATTTTCTTTTTATAGAAAATTTTCGATAAATTTTCTTTTTATAGAAAATTTTCGATAAATTTTCTTTTTATAGAAAATTTTCGATAAATTTTCTTTTTATAGAAAATTTTCGATAAATTTTCTTTTTATAGAAAATTTTCGATAAATTTTCTTTTTATAGAAAATTTTCGATAAATTTTCTTTTTATAGAAAATTTTCGATAAATTTTCTTTTTATAGAAAATTTTCGATAAATTTTCTTTTTATAGAAAATTTTCGATAAATTTTCTTTTTATAGAAAATTTTCTTTTTATAGAAAATTTTCGATAAATTTTCTTTTTATAGAAAATTTTCGATAAATTTTCTTTTTATAGAAAATTTTCGATAAATTTTCTTTTTATAGAAAATTTTCGATAAATTTTCTTTTTATAGAAAATTTTCGATAAATTTTCTTTTTATAGAAAATTTTCGATAAATTTTCTTTTTATAGAAAATTTTCGATAAATTTTCTTTTTATAGAAAATTTTCGATAAATTTTCTTTTTATAGAAAATTTTCGATAAATTTTCTTTTTATAGAAAATTTTCGATAAATTTTCTTTTTATAGAAAATTTTCGATAAATTTTCTTTTTATAGAAAATTTTCGATAAATTTTCTTTTTATAGAAAATTTTCGATAAATTTTCTTTTTATAGAAAATTTTCGATAAATTTTCTTTTTATAGAAAATTTTCGATAAATTTTCTTTTTATAGAAAATTTTCGATAAATTTTCTTTTTATAGAAAATTTTCGATAAATTTTCTTTTTATAGAAAATTTTCGATAAATTTTCTTTTTATAGAAAATTTTCGATAAATTTTCTTTTTATAGAAAATTTTCGATAAATTTTCTTTTTATAGAAAATTTTCGATAAATTTTCTTTTTATAGAAAATTTTCGATAAATTTTCTTTTTATAGAAAATTTTCGATAAATTTTCTTTTTATAGAAAATTTTCGATAAATTTTCTTTTTATAGAAAATTTTCGATAAATTTTCTTTTTATAGAAAATTTTCGATAAATTTTCTTTTTATAGAAAATTTTCGATAAATTTTCTTTTTATAGAAAATTTTCGATAAATTTTCTTTTTATAGAAAATTTTCGATAAATTTTCTTTTTATAGAAAATTTTCGATAAATTTTCTTTTTATAGAAAATTTTCGATAAATTTTCTTTTTATAGAAAATTTTCGATAAATTTTCTTTTTATAGAAAATTTTCTTTTTATAGAAAATTTTATAGAAACATTTTCGATAATTTTTCTTTTTATAGAAACATTTTCGATAAATTTTCTTTTTATAGAAACATTTTCCATAAATTATATTTTATAGAAACATTTTCGATGAATTTTCTTTTATAGAAACATTTTTGATAAGTTTTTTTTATAGAAATATTATCGATAAGTTTTTTTTATAGAAATATTATCGATAAGTTTTATTTTTATAGAAAATTCTTGATAAATTTTCTTTTGGTAGAAAATTTTCGATAAATTTTCTTTTGATAGAAAGTTTTCGATAAATTTTCTTTTGATAGAAAATTTTCGATAAATTTTCTTTTGGTAGAAAATTTTCGATAAATTTTCTTTTGATAGAAAAATTTACGATAAATTTTCTTTTGATAGAAAAAAAATCGATAAATTATCTTTTTATAGAAATTTTTCGATAAATTCCTTTTAGTCAATTATGAATTCTTAATAAAAACAATTATGAATGTATAGTCGGGCATAGCCGACTATATGAAACCATACACCAGTATGAGTATGTTAAAAATTTAGATTACTTTTTAAAAATAAAGCATTTAATTTGTTTTTTTACCTTAATTCCGAAATATTTTTACTTATTATTGACAAAAAAAATATAAACTTTTGACAAGAGGGATCATATGGTGGTAAGGGTGAATAGGGGGCTACCTTATAAATTTTGTTAACTTAATTACATAAAACGTTATTTATGTAAAATATCATAGCGTAATAAGTGCTTTTAAGAGAATTTAGACATTTATTTTCTGAAGGGGAGTTTGTATGGAGTCATGGGGTGAAATCAGACCCGATCATTACAAAGTGCTTATTAAGTGCTTAGCGGAGAAATAGACCGATTTTAACCTTGGGTCGAAATTTCATCAGCACAAGCTTACATGGACACACAAACGGATGGATGGACAGACGGACATAGAAAGTGATTTTGAGCCGATTGCTGTACTTTAAGGTAAGTGTAGGACTAATATTTTTGAGTGTTACAAACATTGGCACAAATGCATAATACCCTCCCCTCTATGGTGGTGTAGGGTATAAAAATCACAAATTCCCCTTTAATAATTTAAAACTGTGAGTTGCATGTTAATTAGCAAACAATTTACGAAAAAATGGCACACGACTAAACAGAAAAAATCGGTATAGAAATGAGAATGACTTTAATAATGTAAAATAAATTAATAAAAACAAAACTAATAAACTTTTCATAAATAAAAAAATTAATAATAAATACACATGGAAACAAACAAATAAAAACAAACAACAGCAACAAGAAATTAAAATAAAATCATATAAAAGAAGAGAGAAACAAGTTACAAAACGAGAACATGAGTGAGAAACGTTTTACTTTGTTTCACAAATTAGCCTGGTGATGGTGCTGATGATGATGATGATGACTGTGGGCTAAAAGCAAAAGAAGAGCGGAAGAGTTTGGACGGGATTGGCTGGCAATCAGGTTGAGTGTTTGTGCGTATTTTGTGGGTTGCTTAGCTGTAGATGATGTTGACTGCTTATTTAGAGTTTTAACTCTGCTCAGCTGTAAATTCAACAGGAAGTTCTTAGTTAGCTCATAACTCTATTCTATTCAGTTCATATTTTATTTTTCCTTTTCTATACAAACAAAAAAAAATAAAGAAATGTTGTTTGTGTGTTTATTTTATTTCTCTTCTTGTTGTGTAAGTGAAAAACTTTAAGTAGGACGATTATTGTAACAACACGTGCGTTTTGCTGTTTTTGCCCCTTTTATGTTGCGAGTGTCTGTTTTAGTTTCTGTTCGTATACATCGTTCTGTAAGTTTCGTTCTGTATTTTATTTTGTATTTTTATTTTATATCTATTTTTATGCCATGATGGCATTTTAACTGCAAAAACTTCATAATATTCTTTTAGAATATTAAATTTGTTGTTGTTTTTGTTGTTATTTACTTTTTTTTTTTTGCTAACTGAACATTACAATATTATGAGTCTTGTGCGAACGTTTGGTAGCGAACGATTTTATTTTTTTCAACTACAACAAAATGAGGTTAAATATGTATAAGTTTAGAAAATAAAATTAATGAGAAAAAAAAATTTACAGGATAAACAAAAGGATAGAGAAATTATAAAACAATTTTTAATTAAAATTACGACAAAAGCACAAGATAAATTTTATTCACCATGTCCTTTATAGAGTCAAAAACAGAAATGTGTTTTTTCCGGGTTAACTTTGTACTGTAGTTTATGGATGAATAAAATAAATTAGCTTCACTTATAGAATATACTTAGAAATATGAAGTTTATTTTACAGAAACTCATAAAAACCGCGAAGTGGTTTAAGAATAAAAATTTTCGTTTAATAATGTACATCGTAAATTTTATTTCAAAAACATTCTTTAATTAAATGTTTTTCTAATGGGTAATTTATCGATATATTATTATACCTACACCACTGTTGAAAATTCTTTAATAAAAGAAACTTTATCGATTATAATCGAATATAATGCGTTTGTGCTGATGTTTGTAACACTTTAAAATTACTGATCATACACATTCTTTAAAATATACTGATCATATTAGAATCACTTTCTGAGTCGATTTGTTATGTCTGTCTGTCTGTCTGTCTGCCTGTATGTCCATGTAAAGCTTGAGCGCAGCTACAGCTCGCAATTTTCAATATAATTAGATTAAACATACTCTTCTTTCGGAATTCCAAAAACAAACGCTATTGAAAACGATTGAATTAAAGTCGAGGGTTTTACGTGAGTATCTGACATGATGCCCTACCCCACGGTAGTCTTCTTTATCCACTGGGTAGACTTGGCAACGTTCTACCATCATCCCTTTATCCTTCAATGAAGAACTCAGGTGTCAATTTTTGTACATTGGATTTGACCGGTCAATGTACAAGCACTTTGCTGAAGTACTCGAGCTATCTAATCTTTGACCATTGGATGACCTCTGTTGATTCAGCAACAGCACCTAGAGATGTTACCGGTGGACCGAAGTACGAATTCATCAAATAAGCCGAAGACATTGTTTTTACTCACAGGGATACACTGTGGTAATTCTGATATTAACAGAGTATACTCTAAACATATCTGGACAAGGGAAGAAAATTCATTTCTTCCATCATCATACACCCCAGCACACATCTCATTCATACGACACATTCATAAGAGAAAACCATACGACACATTCATTATAGGTCCCGTACCATATACAATTAATACCAACTCATTTCCAACGCTTAGTCCCACAGTCACTCCTCTGTGGGGTATCTGTTGTTTCGGCAACAGGCACCGAACTTATCCCGAAATATTGACTTTACCTTACATCAGTCTTTTAACCGCCACTTACTCTTTCCGCGAATTTGGGTTTAAACCATAGCCACTACGTGGATCCCGAAGGAACCTCAACCAACTAACCAGCCAGCACATAGTCCTGCGGGCAACTGGCCACCCTTAGTACCAGATTATGCGGTGCTCTGGTCTGACCTCTTTTCAATCTATGCAAGGACTAAGCCAGGCAGTAGACTGTTACCAATTTTTTAGTCCCGGCCAGACTTGAGGTATTGACCACCTCTTTATAGCCCGGGATTGCAATAACACAAAGATGGAGCCTTCACCAAGGTTACATGCCCCCGGGGGGTGAAAACGATTGAAATCGGTCCATTACAAAGATACAAGCCCAAGCGACAAAAACCGCGCCGCCGCCGACTTCTTTCGGCTTGAAAGCTAAGCCGGTATAAATGTAGCCGCTGAAAAAGATTGGAATCGCACATGTATTTCGGAAAATAATTTTACCAATTTAAACGGAGCTGCCAGAATTTTAAATTCTTATTGCAAATTAAAAAGAGTTGCCACACAATATTGTGCTAATATTAATATAGTAAAAACTATTTATAAATGTACATTTTCTGCAGAAAAAAAAAACTTATATTGAGACAGGTTTCTATATAACAAAAAATGTTTTTAAAGAGTTCAATAAAAATATCTAAAAAATTTTCATTAAAAATAGAAAAAATATTTGAAAAAATTTTCAAACAAATAACGAAAATTAATCGAAAAATTTTCTATTTAAAGAAATTGAATCAAAAATTATCTATTAAAAGGAAATTTTATTTAAATTTTTTTTAAATAAAGAAAATTTATCGAAACATTTTATAAAAAAGAAATTTAATTAAAAAAGTTTTGTAAAAAAAAAATTAATCTATAATTTTTGTATTAAAAAAACTAATCGAAAATTTTTCTAGAAAAAAATCCAAAAAAATTTCATTAAAAATAGAAAATTAATTGAAAAAATGTTTAAACGAAAAAGGAAAATTAATTGAAAAATGTTCTATTTAATGAAAATAATTCGCAGAATTATATATTAAAAGAATATTTATCGAAAAATGTTTTAAATAAAGAAATTTTATAAAACAATTTCTGTAAAAAGAAAATTAATAAAAAGAAATTTCTATAAAAGAATCAATATCAAAAAATTTTCTATAAAAAGATAATTTATCGAAAAATGTTCTATAAAAAAATGTAAAAAATTACTATTAAAAATATTAAATAAATTGAAAAGAAAAAATCAAACTAATAAGGCAAATGAATAAAAAAATATTCTATTTACAGAAAATTAATCGAAAAAAATTCTATTAAATTTAAAATTTTTTTATAAATTGAAAATTTATTGAAAATTAATTTTTTGTAAAATCCGAAAATAAAATCAAAATTTTTTTTATAAAACAGAAAATTTATCAAAAATTTTCTCTAAAAAGTGAAATTATCGAAAAATTTCTTTAAAATGTGAAAATCGATCGAAAATTTTCTGTAAAAAGTGAAAATAATAGAAATTTGTTGAAAGAATCTAAAAATTTATCAAAAAAGTTCAAAAAGAAATTTTATGGAAAAATAATTTATTAAAATAAAATTTATCGAAAAAAGTTTGGAAATTCTGTGCAAAAACCTAAAATTTATAAAAAATTGTCTAAAAACATAAAATTTTTCAGATATAAAGAAAAAAACAGAAAACTTATCAAAAATTCTCCATTAAAATTATAAAAAAATTTAATAGAACAAAAAATGTATGGAAAATGTTCTATAAAAAGTAAATTTTTGAAAATTTTCTATAAAATGTGAAAAACTATAGAAAACTTTTTGTAAAAAGAGAAAAATAATAGAAATTTGTTTAAAGAAACTACAAATTTATCAAAATTTCTCTACTAAAAGTGAAGTTAAATCGATAATTTTCTTTCAAAATCTATGTTTTTTTTACTTTCCTTAAATAAAAAAGTTATCGATAATTTACGTAAAGTAGTAACTTTTTTGAAAAATTTATATAAAAGTCAAAATTTAAACAAAATTGTCAAAAAATTTATTAATTTATCTAAAAATTCGCAAATTTGACAAAAAAAATCAATAAGTTTAAAATTCGTTTCAGATAGACATTTAATAAAATATTTGCTTTAAATAAAAATTTAAAAAAATTGCATTGAATAAAAAATTAATCGAAAACTTTTTTTATAAACCATAAATAAAAATTATTTCCTAAAATCCTTGCTCAAATTAAAATTAAAGAAAAAAAAAACAATTTCATTGGCAAATATTTTTAAATTAAATAATTTCCATTAATATCCTCGTATATAAATCAACAGCGTCAAATCGGCGACATTGTTTAGAGAAAAAAATAAAAGTCCAACACAAATTGGTTTATGTGTGCAACAAATGTCTAATATAAAAAAAATCAACAATTAACAACCGAAAAAAAACTAAACTATATACTACAGTTTTAAAGTGTTTGCACAGCAAAAAAAAAACAGTAAACGAGAGATTGTAGAGAACAAGCAACAACAAAAAAATGTTGAAAATTAAATGAAATTGAACTGAAAATCAACTCAGCGGAAACTTTGTTCAATTTCCGCTTGTGATCAGTTGCATTTTGGCTTTTTGTTTAAGGTTCATAAAAATCTGTTGTTGATATTTATCGTTTTGGCAAAGAAAATATTCAATGATTTATTTTACTTATGACTTCTTAAAGAAAAAAAATGAAGAAAAAAACACGCACGTTTAAAAATGAATTAAATTTTTATTATGCGTTTAAAATTGAAAATAAAATCAAATTAACACGCATTACAAATTGAAAAAAAACGAAGCATTAAATCTTATATGTATTTTTTATTTCATTGAAATTTTTTATATAAATGATTTGTTTTTAAATTTTCTATGTTTTTCACTTTCTTTGTTTTAATCAGTTTTATATATTGCATAGAAGCAAAAAATAAATTATATTGCAATTCTCTGCTTTTTCTCAGTTTTTTTTTTTTGTTAATTTATTGATAAGCATTTTTGGTTTGTTGTTAATTTTTATTGTTGTTTATTCAGGTATTTATTAAGTTTGCTGTTGCTACTTCAAGTTGTTTCTTGAATTATGTCATATTTCCAAATTTAATCGAATATTAAACAAAAAAGTGGAAGAATATTTCTTATTTATCTGTCTATCTATCTATCTATCTATCTATCTATCTATCTATCTATCTATCTATCTATCTATCTATCTATCTATCTATCTATCTATCTATCTATCTATCTATCTATCTATCTATCTATCTATCTATCTATCTATCTATCTATCTATCTATCCATCTATCTATCTATTTATATACTTATTTATTTATCTATCTATCTATCTATCTATTTATCTACCTATCTATCTTTATATCTATCTATAGATAGATCTTTTGACATAAGGATCTATTTATCTACCGACCTCGTCATTTCTAATATTGTAGGGAAAACTAAAGGATCCAGGGGTGTTTCTCTGTAGTTCGATTCGAAAGAAAAACATTTCGAATTGATATGTTAAATACATTCTGTTTCGAAAACTTTTTCTTTCGAATCAAAATATAGAGTAACCGCTCTGGATCCTTTAGTTTTATCCTAGAAAATGTTTTTTGCCCCAATAAGTCAAACCGCTTAACCTAATTCCCCTATTGACCAAATGACTTCAATTGTTCTTATTAAATAATTTATCACATTTACTGAAGCAAATAACAACAAAATTAAAATATAATTGTTCAAAAACTACAATTAGCTTCGTTCCAACATGTTTTTTATTCTATATTATCAAAAGCTTTTCAATCAAATTTGTTAGTGTATTTAAAAACATGTACTTTTAAGATTCATTAAATAGTTTTACAATTAACTATTTGCAAAAAAATAAATAAGGTCAATTGTTATAAATCTTTTAATTGATTATCAAATCATAGAAACCTATAATCTTCAATCAGATATAAATAAAATAAAACCTTAAATGATTCAACAAACATTTATAAATAAATTAAAGTAAATGCAATCATAAAGTTAGACATTTTATTAAAAATGGACATTAATTCATTCATACATTCGCATCGAAAATATTTTTTATTCATTCATTCAAAGTTACCGCAATGACGCTGTAGAGGACAATAATAATGGCAAACAATTAATGTATAACACCAACAACATTGAGTTGTGTATTGGTCAATAAACTCTATACAATGCTGACAAAAGAGAGTCTGAATGAAGAATCCCATCAGCAGCAAATGTAAATACAGCAGCAAATAAACAACAAAACGTCAATTGTTAACCAACATTTTGTGGTAAAAAGATATTGGACATATATGCATATGCATGTATATAGATGTAGACTTATTTAATATATTATTCATTTTTCTCTTATTTGTGTAAATTAAAGTTTTAAATAGAAAAATGTTTTGTTTATATTTAATTTAAATTTTCATCATAAATTATTTATAAATTTTTAATAAGAGAAATGTATTTATTTGCTAATATTATTAATACATTTTACTTAATAGATTTGTACACTCTATATTATAAATATGAAAAATTATTAAGATTTAGGGTGGGTTTCTTACTACTCCGTTAAACTAGGCTTAACTTGCTGTTAGATTAAACTCGGAACAAACATAGGCGGACTTTAACTGATGATTGTGTTTTTCAGTTATGGATTTAAGTTCAGTTAACATTGTTTGTATTGCCAAGTTTTCACTCAAAAATAATACTTTTGTAGTATGAAAAATTTTGAAAAAATGTTAAATAAACATTTAAAACATTAATAAATAAAACAGTTCAGAAAATTGCAATTTACTTAAGATATCGAGTTTTTGTTCTTTCAAAATTGTTGTTTTATTGTTTTCTTAATTGTGTTTTCTCACTTATAACTTAAGCTTAATTGGCCAATAATACTCAATTAAACTAAGATAATAAGTTACGTTACTGTTTACTGAAAAACACAAAACATATATTAAACTAGGTTTAAACAAAAAATGTAGATTATCTGAAAAACTTGCCCTTAATGTTTTAAAATCTTAAGATATGCTTGAAACAAAATTGAAAGTTTCTAACGCTTATATTCTGAAACTGCAGTGGTTAGTAGGGTTCTTTAAATCGACTTTCGAATAAGTCCAACAATCGACTTTTTATCGAAAAAAAGTCGAAAAGTCGAGGTCGACTATTTTGATCCAAAAAAATCGAAAAGTCAACGTTGTAAATAAAAGTAGAAAAGTCTGAAAGGAAAAAAATTGAAAAGTGGAAAAAAGTCGAAAAGGGTCGAAAAGGCTGAAAAAGTCGAAAAGTCGGAAAAAGTCGAAAACAGTCGAAAATTCGAAAAAATCGTAAAAAGTTTAAAAAATTCCAATAAGCCGGAAAAAGTAGAAAAGATTTGGTAGCACCCATCGAAATATTTGCTTAAAATTTCACTAGAAAAATCACCAGAAATCATCGAGTAAAGTGCTTACAATTCTACTAAAAAAAGTACTTATTTTTGTTTGTTTGATGTTCCAAGAGACAATGTTGTTTGGTTGAAAATAAGTTGCTTTGTTAGTAGAGTTACACATTTTTAAAATATTTAAAAAAAAAAATAAAAAGTCGACACAGACTGGGATTGATCTCTACCCAAATTTTCTTTCTTTTGGAAGAAATATGAATATGAAAAACCCTAAAAAAGACCTTTTTTTTATTCTTTGCTCCAGCTCGCCAAATATTGACTCCAACACAGAGAAAAAAGTCAAAAACTCTAAAATAATCGGAAAAACGTGAAAACAGTCAAAAATAGTTGAAAATCGAAAAAGATCGAAAAGGTCGAAAAGTCAAAAATAGTCGAAAAATCGAAAATAGTGGAAAAATCTAAAAACTTCTAAAAAATCCGTTAATTCTAAAAAGTCGGAAAATCGAAAAAAGTCTACTATTTATACTAAAAGTCGACTTTTTTTAAATGAAAAAAGTCGAAAAGCCGAAAAATCGACTATAGCCGAAAAATCATCTATAGAATCCTAGTGGTTAGATTAAGAAAATTTATTCTTCATAAAATGGAGCTATAGAGATGAATGGAAAGGGCCGATTCCAAAGTAGTTTCAACCTAGAAGATTTTGTGGTTTAATTTCCTAAAGAAAGAAATGGAACAGAATCTCTGTCTTCCTAAGACAGAGATAAATGGAAAGGGTCGATTCCAAAGTGGTTTCAACCTAGAAGATTTTCTGGTTTTATTCCCTAAAAAAAGAAATGTGAGAGAATCTCTAACTTCCTATAGAATATTATCAAAGTAAATCATTTTTTCCCTCATAAAAACTAGTAGATTGCAACGATTTAGTCTTGAAATATCTTTCGTTTCTTCATAAATATCTTTACCAGATGTGAAATTTCTTCTTTTTCAGAAGGTTTCGTATAAAATATTGATAAACATTTTAAGTCTACTCTATATCCTTAACAGAAAAAATTTAAATCCTAGTTGCACTTTTAGTACATTCATTAATCATTCAAAACAACATTAATCACCTTCCCGAAAAAAAATACAATTAAATATAATTTCATCAAAATTTTTAAACAAATATGCAAAATTACTAATTTCAATTTAAATATTTATTTTTTTCACTTTTTTTTTTTTTTTTTTTTGACTTGCAATTACAAACGTACGAAAATATGTATTTCTAGCCAGGGCATTGACTCAAATCTGTCGAGTATAATGTTTTATTAATATGCTGACGTCATCGTTAATAAAGTGAAATTCAAACATTAACAATTTATTTATTTTTCTGTGTTTATTTGTTTGTGCTTTTCTACACTTTTTACAGATTAGTTGTAATTTTCTTTACAGTATGTGATATTGTTGCCTCATTTGATTTTTATTTGTTGCTTTTAATTTGTTGTTGTATTGTATTTTCTTATTGTAATTGTTTCTATTGCATTTTTTTGTGTAGGCTTGTATTTTATGGCCAAATGCCAAGTGCAACAATAATAATGACAAAAACAAATAGAAAAATAAAAACAAAAACAATTTCATTGACAAAAATGAAATGCAAAGAAAAAATACAAATATAACATCATGTTATTACTTGTAAAAATAAGTATTAAAATTTGCCGAAATGTTAAAGTAAATACTTAATGTCTACTATATATGCAAGTGTTCTATAGGAAAGAATTGGGGTCTGTAACAAGAATTGCATTGTCTGGTGGAAGTCCTTGAAAAAGGATTAATATAAAAAGATACTCAATAAAGTTTAAAAAAGTGGCTGTTGTGACATTTAAAAGTACTCTACAAGCGGTCTTAGACATCATTTTGTACCTATCATCTATAGATTATTTTGTAGCAGATGTACCGGCTAGAAATCTACTAAGACTCTACAAGTCTTCGCTAGTTAAATCTTCGCCTGACAATCATACAAAAATTCTGTACGAAAAAGGTCTACTTGATAAGGGTTTTTCTTTTCACGGAATTACTGATTGTGATATTACATCCCTAGACTACGGCAAAACATCTTTTGTTAGCATTCCCAACTAGATATGATTGGTTTGTATCCAATAGACTGTTTGGTTACGGGCACAGTTGCCGGTTTCTATATCGCTGATATCAACATAAAACGTCCTTTTAGACTACCTGACGAATATAGTGTATTTCATGCAGAGAATGCAACGGAAGTGATAAGGAATCATATCGATTTGGGGCCTGTTATTATTATTTAAGTTAATTGTCAAACTACTCTCAGAGGATTGGCTTGTATCAATGTACATTTGCGCCAGATTGTAGAAAAGCTCTTGAGGCAGTTTGTGACAGTTTGCCATTAGCTGCGTAGTTTACTGCTACTGACCGGCCGATTGTTTACTAAAAAGGTTTCTTTATCTTTATACTGCCTCCTAGAACCTGATTATCATGTTTCTACTTTGCATTTGTTGTTGTAACAGGTTGGCTGTAACAGCTATTGCTGTTGGTAATCTTCGGCCGATTGAGAATCGGGTCGATCTGTAGCGGAGATCCAAATGTCGTGGGAACGACATTGCCTTTTTGTGCAGACTGCAGGAGAACACCAAGCTGTAAACATCACATAGGTAAATGTTTATTAAACCTCAAAGTTCATCACTACTATAGCGCTTATCCGATATCAAAGTGAGATATCGTAATGAAATATTATATGTATACCGTCCGGGGATGTTGGAAAATTAGAAAAAATCCAACTAAACACTACAAATAACTTTCGTTCACACATCTAGTTAACTACTCATCATTTTAGTAATATTGGAGAAATTTCCATAAGAACCGTACATTGACATGTTCGATCTTGATTAAAGCCGTGGCAAACTAGTATGTTGATGACGGTTAATTCTGTTGTGAGGCTGTGTTTTAGACGGAACCCATGTTGATAATGTACTGCATGTAGATTTTGTTGTAACAATGGGTGGCAGGAGGAGGGCGATTGTTCTGTACGATACTTAGGTTTAGATATTGTCCTATATTCCTAGCAAAGGAACATTTTAATTTTTAAATCTATGACTGTACTTTAACACCGACACATCCCTGAAAGATTCTTTGACTGGTACTATTGATATAAACATCCGCTATTTTCATACGTACAAAAAAGTGTTCATCCTGTATTTCATAGGTATTACCTTTTAGAACTTCATACAAAACTTTTTTCTACCCAATAATCAGAGATGTGATTTATTTGAAATATCCATCATTACTAATGATGGACTTCTAATGCTTTAGCATTGTTTCAAATGTTTAGAAAAGGTGAATATGAATACGACAGATAAATGAATAAATATTCATTTATCTGTTTTCTCTTAAATCAAAGCTTTCAATTATGTTCAATTAAAAAAAACATTTACTAAGAACTTTTATTAAATTTCAAATTTCTGTTTATCTCAAAATATATATTTTTTTCGATAAAAGTAAATATCACAAATATTACTATATTCTTAAGGCCCCATCGAATTTTTCTTTAACAATTTTGTTTCTACTCAAAAGTTTGTCCTTTTTCAAATGACAGGTTTAATTAATAAAATCCATTATGTATATAGTAATTTAATAAAATTTATCAACTTACCAATTTTCACAAAATCGCTTATAGTACGACCACCAGCAATGAGCCAACGTATCCATGATATATTATCGGGATTATCGATAGGTGTGCTGGGATTAAAAAATCTATCCATAATGTAATTCAAATCGGGTGTAGGGCCACCACTGCAGCATTCGGCCACTATGAGAGCAGCCACTTCTTTGCGTGTACGGGAACAAAAAGAGGAGGTATCAAAACAATAGCTAGGCACTGCACCACCACCACCACTACTGCTAGCTGCTGCTGCTCCCTCGGCGCTATTAGCCGAAGAGGAGGAAATAACTGAAATTAAAGCATTTGCTCGTGAAGAAGTGGAAGGACCAACATAAGATTGTGCCATAATAGAATCCATAACTTCATCTCTATCCCAAGGACCATTATGGAGATCTTCACTTAAATTAAGTAGCGCAGGAGCATGTGTATTGTCGTGAGTAGTGTTGGCGGCCGACATATTGCCTGCTGCTTGTTGTGTTTGTTGTTGTTGTTGTTCGGCTTGTTGCGGTGATAAATTTATAATTTCAATATCTTCATTGTCATCACGTGGTAAAGGTGCACCATCTGTGGTCACCGTTACTTCTATGGTGTCGAGTAAATCATCGTCATCATCAAAATCTTCTTCGTGAGGTTCTTCCTCGCCAGCACTTATAATAGCTCGATTGTTGTCCAAATTATTGTCATCTTCATCCATTTTGTTGAAATTATAATTGTTTTGGTTGTAGTGCGCTCGGTTTGTTGTTAAAAAGAAAATCAAGTTTAAATGACGTTTATTTTTGACAGGTTTGTTGCTATTGCTATTTCTATTTTTATTTTATTTTTTTATTTATTATTGTTGTTATTAGTTAGTTAGCAAACGGCAGTATATTTTTCTTGTTGTTGTTGTGGTAGCTGCTTTGATAATTTTGTTGCTGCTTTGCAATGTTATTTTGTAGTGGTTGTTGTTGTTGTTGCTGTTGTTGTGTATGAAGGTGACGGTTAACGTCGACGTCTACACTAACGTCAAATAATTTTAGTTTTGTGTGCTGTAGTTGTTATTGTTGTTGTTTTTTTTTTGGTTTAGCAGTTTTAGAACAAGTTTTAATATGATTTAGTAATTTTTTTAGTCGAAACAAATCAACACATCACAAAATATAAAGATTTTAATAATTAAACGAAGCAATGCACTAATGAAATTCATTCGTTATTTATGGAAATATTAAAAAAGGCGTGTTCCCAGAAATGTGTAAAAGAAATGACAAATTTAACCAAAACTGGCCACGGCCTTTTACACAAGAACTTAGCTTTAATTTGAGAATTAAAATATTTTTATTTATAATTTGCTTCTTAAATTAAAACATTCTTTTCATGTTACAATTTTCTTTGCTAAAAAGGAAACACTCTTACGCACTGCAACTATGAGCCGTTCGTTTATTTTATTGAATTTTAATTTTTATTTTTTTGCAAATTTGGCAACGAACAAACAAAAGAATTATTCTTTCTATTTGTTCTATTTCTATAACTCCACTTCTGATTTTTTTTCTGATATTTCTTTAATTTTTTTTTGCACTTCTTCGCTCGTTTTTTTTCTTATTTCTGCTATTTGGCTCACTCAATTGACTCTTTTTTTTCTTTCTCTAAATTTTTGCTTCTTCACTTCAATTTGTTTTATACCAAATTTAGTTAAAAAAAAACTGTTTTAATTTTTTTCTGCTTTTATTCGTGTATTACCACGTTTCGGTTTTTTCACTAGTTTTTCATTTATTTGCTATTGATTTTTAGTTTTTATTATTGTTAAACACACTTTATTCAAGTTATTTCTATTTATTCCCGTTCAATAGCTGTTTTTGCATAAAAATTTATTGAAATTGCAACGCATTTCTGTGAAATTCCTCAAACGACTTGTCTTAAAGAGAAAAGGTAGGACAAACGAAGTCAGCAGAATAAAAAAAAAATTGGGATATTGTACATTTGAAATGTCATTCGTACGTCGGCCTTGCAGGGTTGTATTGTTTTAGTAGTAGATATAAATAAGAGGGTAAAAAACTGTGATTTTTGTGGGAACTTTTTTGTTGAAAAGAACTTTGGACTTTTTTTATTAAAAATTATCAAATATGAATTTCAGCAAATCAAGCTGACTTGCACAAAAATGGAAAACTATTTGTCTGCTCTATTCAGAAATCTCTATTGCTATAGAATTGGACATGTCTCAGCTATTATGGCTATCTATCGAAAGATCTTTGAAAAATCATATTATGTAATTGTTATCATTAATCTAACATTTGTTAGACCTCGTCCGCACTAGGAAACTTTTGTTGAGAAACTTTTTCCTAATTCTCTTTTGAAGTTTCCTTAATGTCCACACATAGAAACTTTTGTTTCAGAAACTACGTATTAATTGCATTGATTTGTTGTTGTACGAATGAGAAGAATAACAAAACAAGTTTCCGAGTACGAGAAACTCCGTACCGCTAGAGAGATGAATGATATTCTCTCTCACTCAAAATCAAAAGTTTCCCAAAAAAGTTTCCTAGTGTGGACCGGCAGTTTCTAATTTAAGAGCCAAATAGACTACACAAGTGGCTTGAGAAACTTATCAGTATTTAACGTTTGTTCAAGCCTCTTGAGAGGGTGTTTTACAATGAAACAATTTTGATTTTGACCGATTGATTTGTTAATCTGAATTTGAATCTGTTTGTATTATTTTTTTCACAAAATTTACATTTTGAAGGGAAATTTACATCAGCATCTTTGCAAGTCCACAAAAACGAGAAAAAATCAGTGATTGTAAGAGCTTGTTGGAATGAAAAAAAGTATGTTTGTCAAGCCGCTTGTTTAGTCTATTTGTCCCTTTAGACTTTTTTCAAAAGCATCTATATAACTATATTTTATATGTATCTAAATATAATGACATCATTTTGGGTTTTGATATGATATATGTATGTATGTTTAAAATTCCTATTCTATAAAATAAAGACGTCATGTAGGTTTAAATAAATCAATTCTATCCGATATGGTAAATATGGGTATCAATCGAAAGCTCTCGGAAAATCTTTTCAAATTATATTTATCATAATAGATATCATAAATTCATTATGAATTGAATATATTTTCCAAAATACCATTATCTCAAAAAAGAAGAAAAACGGTACATTATATCAATAAAAATTTTATAAACAAAATATTGGGCTTTCTATGATAAATGTTTGAGAGACCTAACCCTTGAAATATGTATTAAGTATTTGGGGTATGTCCAACAATGTTTAAAAACTTTGGAAGCGATAGTTAGTGGACTGAAAAGTAGTTTTTCATATCCATACTGAGAAGAAAAATGACGAATGAAAATAATTGAAATATAAGCTATATTTTAATGACTGATTTGGTATTTTTTCTCCTCTTTCTATTATAAATGGACTGATTTTGATATTAAAAAAATAACTTCTTAAAACTTTTCTAAGATTTATTTTAAATTTACTGGGGTTCTTCAGAAAATTTATTTCAAGATCAAGAAAAACTTGGAAATTCTGCTAAATATGTATAAGAATGCGAAAAATTCTCACAAAAGTAAAGGGTATAAAAACTAACCTTCATCATTTAAAGAACATGGCCCCATATAACTATAAACAAATTCAGCTTATAAACTTACTAAAGAAATAATAAAAAGTGTGTTTGAGGCAACGAAAGATATAATTATAAAAAATATATAAATGTATGTATATACAAATATGTGAACTCATTAAGGCACATAAAATCAATCACCATTTATCGCGTACATTCATAAATAACACATTTTAGGGAATTTGGAAAATTTTTTGATATACCAAGCATATTATATATCATTTAAAGAGATAACTGACAATTTTCTTTTTTTAATAAAATCATGTCATATTCCATGAAATTCTTAAAAACTCCCCCTTTTTGTAATATGAATACCCTGCAACACCTATAATTTACCATAATCCTACAGATTAAAAACTTTATTTCTGCAGGTAACATAAAGATAATCCCTCAAAACAACCACAAAGATTCCAAAACAAATTATTGTTATTTTAAAACTAAATTCGTATTGGTACTTTTTTTAAACCCCACAAAAGGCACCTATCGGCAAACACTCAATGAGCAACACTGTAAATTTGCAAAACAATAACAAAACTCGAAAAAAATTGTTTTGACATTTTGTTTTCTTCTCTGTTTTCACCTGTGTTTTTGAATTTTGCTTTTTTTCTCTCTCATTTTTTTGTTCTTAATTATATTTTTTTGAGTTCTTTTTTTAAGAAAATTTCACCGATAATCTTTTTGGTTGATTACACTTAATAATTTAACTTATATATTTTATTTATTTATTGCATAAACTTTATTTATTGTTAAGAATTTGTTTACTTGTATTTCTGTTAAGGAATTTATTTAAAACTTTTTATTGTTTATCCAATTTGTGTTGGGAAAAATAAGTGTTCTTCTTCGTACACGCAAAAAAACTGAACTGAAAGAATTTTTGTAACAAAATGTAATAGATTAACAGTTGTTAATGAAAAGAGAGGAATTGTAAAAGAGAGAAAATTTCCAATGAATAAATTGACACTGTTGCAAAAATGAGTAGTAGATTTAATGAAGAAAATTACCGTTATTTTTTGGATAATTAAAATCATATTATTCATTCATATTAATGAATAATATAAATGGAGAGACTTAGAGAAAGCATTGAAAATAACGGTTGTAAAATATTGGTAGTATATTTTAGCCATAACTACCGTAAAGATACTTCAAATTATTGTAAAGTTAAATAAAAAACATTTAATATTTTTATATTTCTTTTACTAACTACATACAATAACATTTTTTAAAGAAACTAAATTTATAGGTTATAAAGAAATTTCGTTACAAATGTATTTAACTAATATTTTATTTGAAAATTTTTGTTGGTAAAAATCTTATCTAAAATCGTTAGGTACATGACAACACTTGATATTCACTTTAAAATTTCGAGACCACATAGCAACCTAAAATTAAAACAATATTAAAATAATTAGGAATAAAAGTAAAAATTATAACTTACCTCATAATCCATAATATTATCGCAAAAACTTAGATCCATCAATTGTAATTTTTTGCATTTTTGTAAAATACTTAGATAGAAATTTATAAAAACACTATAATATATAACTTTTTAATTAAAATATATAAACTTACTCATAATATTTCTCTTTGGATATACCCAAAACACCCATTAGATCCAATTGCTCCAAGTTGGGACATAAATTTGCAATATATTCTAAATCACGATCGGTTAAACCACGAACAGCAGCTAAAAATAATTTCTTTAGTTTGGGACACTTCGTTAGGAATTCTTTTAAACTATCGCCCAAAGTAGCCTCACGTAAACTAGAGAATTTTTTAGTATTTTATAAAGAATATATAACAAGTAGGGATTTATAAAGTTCTAGCACACTCACCACCAACCAAAATCCACTTCTTCTAAATCATGACATTCCGATAAGGCAATTAGACCATGAGCTGATAGAAAATGTGCTTTCCATAAATCCAAGGATATTAATTGCTTATTATACTGGGAAATATGTAAAGCCACATCATCCATATTAACAGCCACATTGCAAAATGCTGAAAAATACAAAAATTGGCGGATATATTGACAGATAGATAGATAGATAGATAGATAGATAGATAGATAGATAGATAGATAGATAGATAGGTAGATAGATAGATAGATACATAGATAGATAGATAGATAGATAGATA
>NC_060951.1:43729155-43731293 GCF_022045245.1 Lucilia cuprina | reverse complement strand
GATAGATAGATAGATAGATAGATGGATAGATAGATAGATAGATAGATAGATAGATAGATAGATAGATAGATAGATAGATAGATAGATAGATAGAAAGATAGATAGATATAGATTGAAAGATAGTCTAAAGACTAGACTAAAGACGCCATAATACAAACTAGATTTAACAAGTATATTAACTATAGTTCAGATTATAACCTGAAACTCGTTTGAAAATGTTTTTGTTTTGTGTTTCATTTTTTTATTCTAAATACATTTTACTTTTTTTATTTAATTACAGGACAATAAGACTGGAATTTAATCATCAACGTCTTCACTATTACACCGAAATTGATGCAGTTCTATTAAATGGCAAAAAATTCAATATGAGAAATATGCAAACATTACTAGACTACTACGAACGACAAAGAAAAGGTAATGAATAACATAAATACAATTTTCTAATTTCTAAATTTCTAAATCCAAAAGGTTCCATTTTATGTAAATTACAAAATATGAAATTTCGACCTGTTTGTAAGGACAACTATCAAACACGTTTGCAACATTTTCTAATGCATGATTTGGATAAATTTATGTCTGCCTTAAACGATGTACAGATCAACAACGATAACAGCAATATTACCGAAGATAGTGAATCAACAGGAAGGGTGGATTTAAAGGATATGCCAGTAAAGTTTTTAAAATCATTTTATATGGAATTTTAATTAATTATTTATATTTTGTTTATTTTCTTTTTTGAAATAGTTTGATATAGTTTTAAAAATCTTTAGCTATTTAGATTTAATATCTCTGTTTCGTGTGGGTCAAGTATCGCGTTTCTTTTATGATGTCTCTACTCATCCTCTGTTATATAGTGAATTGAATCTGAAACCTTATTGGCATTTAGCTTCCACTGAATTACTTTCTACTTTGGCTAAGAGAGCAACGATTTTAAAGAAATTGGATATGTCCTGGTGTGGTTGTACCATACAAACGGTATCGCCCACGGAATTTAAAAAGTATTCTTTATTATTTATTTTTTATTGTTTTTTTTTAATTGTTTATTATTTTTAGATTTATACAGCAACGTGGTGATTCTTTGACTCATATACGTTTAAATTCAGCTAAGTTTTTAAATGCCAGCTGTATAGAAACATTAGGCATTGTCTGTGATAATTTAAGAGGTACATTTTATTTAGTTGGAGGGTTTTTATTAAATTTATTTGAATTTGTTGTTATTATTCTTTTATTATAGAGCTTTCTTTGCGCAATTGTTCTACTAGTCCTCCTTTATTGAATTTTTCCTGTTTGGCTAATTTAAAGAATTTGGAACGTTTGGATTTATTCCAAACTGTCATTGAATCGGATTTGCTATTGACGATGCTGGAGAGTAATCCTAAATTAAAACATTTAAATTTGGGTGAGTTTTTTTAACCCATTTATTTACAGCAACTCAAAAGGTACAAGTAAAAATTTTTAAACATCAATGTATATTTATTTTCAATAATGCAAAAAGACAGAAACGTAAAAAAAATGTTAAAAAATATTAATAATCTGGACATTAGAGGGGATTTTCGCTTTTATGTAGTTCGCGTTTTTTACCGGTATAGAGCTGTCACAAAAACTATAAACAGATTTAAATGGCAGACATTACTATGTTATCACATTATTTTTAGACCATTTGCTTCAAATTAATAACTGGAAAACTTTGTTTAAAAAATTATAACATATTTAGTTTATAACTTGTTTTTAGTATATATGTGGCCACTGAAGTTTAATAGATTATTACAACAAAAACAATAAATGCAGTAAAATTGTTTGATGTAATATTAATTCAGAGCACTTTCAAGTGCTCAATAATGCAAAAATAAATAAACCAGGGTGAACCGTTTTTTAATACGGTTCACCCTGAAAACTAAGTGTTCCCAAATTGGCACAGCGACCGTAAATGGGTTAAGGAATTGTTTTAATAGTTTAAGTCAACTGGAAACTGACAACTTTGTTGACATTATCTTATGATCGATGTGTCAGCCGTAACGTCTTCTTTTAATTTAGTATATCTATCTATCTATCTATCTATCTATCTATCTATCTATCTATCTATCTATCTATCTATCTATCTATCTATCTATCTATCTATCTATCTATCTATCTATCTA
>NC_060951.1:43678399-43729055 GCF_022045245.1 Lucilia cuprina | reverse complement strand
TCCATCCACCTATCTATCTATCTATCTATCTATCTATCTATCTATCTATCTATCTATCTATCTATCTATCTATCTATCTATCTATCTATCTATCTACCTATCTTGGAAGTGCTTAAATTCCCGAATTTGTTTTGAAAACTACATTTATTTTCCTTACAAACAATTTTGTACCCAAACACTTTTTTATTCCAAGTTATTTATCCAAGATGTAGAAGCTTCTTAATGTTTATCTGTTAATTGAACTAAATTCTTAATAACATTGTCCAACTTCTTCGCATACGAAGAGTTCTTCGTATGACCCAACATAACAGCATTGCGTACGTTTGCTGTTAAATAATTTAAACGTTCCTCTTGACCCGACCGCATATTCTGCATAGATGAATGTACTTGATATTGAAATATCTGACCAAATAGATTATTATTGTTTAGCGATCTGTTATGATATTGTTCGCTATAGCGTCTGGGTATATTTATGGCTTTAAAAGAATCCTTAGAGGTTGACGTTGACTTGGGCTGTAATCTACTAGGTTTAACACAATATTTATCCAAACTTGTAACAAAAGTTTTTGTTTTCTTTAATTCTAAAGGATTTTTGGATTTTTTGTTAATCTTAACGTTTGGCTCTTCATACGTTGTTGGATTTATTGACATTTTTTTAAATTGCTTTTTACTTGTATCATTTCTAAAGCAAGATCCCTGATGTTTTGATTTTATTATCTTCCTCTGATATAAAACACTAGGTTTATTAGAACAATGAAGTTTCAAACTTGGAATTGTTTTATTTAAAGTATTTTCTTCTTCCTTTAAACGTCTAACAGAGTTTTTTTTGCGACTTTTTAAATCTGCCAATTTTTTACTACATTCTTTAATTCTTTCCCCCACAGTTTCCATATTACTTTCTGATTTTGAATTTTTTGCATATATTTCTTTTATTGTTTTCAAAAGATATTTATAGCAATTTTTACGAAATTGCTGATTTTTAAGCAATTCTTTTTCAGTGTGAGTATTCATCTGTTCCATTATATGTTTGATGCGTTTAAAGCATTCTGATCCTTTAATATGTTCTCTTACACTTGAGGGTATTTTCTTGTCATATTGTTCGATTTCTTTGAGCAATTTTCTTAATGTATGCTCTTTATTTTCGATAATTTTTTGCAGACGCTGTTTAGTGGCCATTTTCGGTAAAATTTTAATATAAATTTTATTCTTTTACACGAAAAATTTTCTTTAAACTAACAATTTTTACATTAAATAAATTGTTTTTATTTTGTTTTATGACGCAAAATGTTTTTTAAAAAACTTTTTTTAAATTTGATGTTTTTTAAATCATGTTGCAAATTGTTCAAACTCTACTTTATGAATATTGAGTTTAAGTACAAATATTAGTCTATAACTATGTATATCCATAAGAATTATTGAAAGGTAAAATCAAGGAAAAAAACTCTCGTTTTTAAGAAAATTTATATTTTCAAAGACTTTAGACTGGCCCATAGTTTGTACTATAACCAAAATAACAGTCGGGTCTTGATCTAGTCTGTTATCTAAACTAAAGTATAGCCTATAGTCTGGACTATAGTTTAGTCTATATTCTGGTGTAGAGTCTACATTCGAACTATAGTCTACAATATAGTCCGCATTATAGTTTACAACATATTCTGGACTATGGTCTTCACTATATTCTGGACTATAGTATACACAACAGTCTGGTCTATAGTATATACTGTAGTACACACTAGTATAGTCCATTGTCTGAACTATAGCATTGCCTATAGTCTAACTTTAGTATAGTCTTTTGTCTGAACTATAGTATGATCTTTAGTCCAGAGTTTGGACCATTGTCTGGACTATAGTCTTGACTATATTGTGGATTATAGTCTGTATTATTGAATGGTTTATTGTTTTGGCTGTAGTCTGTAGTCTTAGGAGGGACTTAGACCTGTATGTTATGCAGACGAAGTAGTAATACTTCTAGAGGTAAAGGATCCAACATTTTTGTGTAGAAAAACTGAGGGGGCCTTGAGCTGGGCTCAACTAAGAGGGCCCGGAAGTGTCAACGGATATCTGTCTTCTTACAAGAAAGAACAAAATGTCTAAGTATACTGAAACCTGCTTCCTGTACAAGAAGATACCGATAACAAAGACAAGTACTTGGTTGTAATGCTTGACTGGAAATTAAGTGAGAGGCACCGCGGTTTTGGACAATATGTAGGAAGACTAAAGGCATAAAATTAAGTCATAATCATATTATGACAAATTGGCTTTATAGACCAACTATAGTAATATCAGAGTACATTCTGCTTCGGTATAAATAGTGCCATGTTTTCTTAATGGAGCTTACTTACGAACGGCTTAAAGCTTTAGCCAAACTGACCAAAAGCAGTTATAGGACACGTCATAAATGTATACTGGACACCTTGGAAGGTTATACACAATCATCGGATGTTCCTGATCGCATACTAGACACACCATATGTCGGAAACTTTGAAACGCTGACCCCGGTAGAATGTCTTGACTATAAATTGGGAAGCAAATCGGACCTGAGGTTCTATATTGAAGACCCAGAAACATAAATATACCACAGTTTACCTAATAATAGCACAAGTTTCCAGGCAGAAGTCCGAACAATAATGTAATATGTAAATTGGATTGCAATAAATATGGCGCTCACCGGGTTGAATATATTTACCCACAGACAGACAGAAGAATAAGGGCGATATCGGGTAATAGTATTGGATTGTAAAATAAACTTTAACTGAATATTCTCCCATAGGTAAATTTTCGACTCAACTAAAGCTGAATTAAGAGTGAGAATCCCATTAGGTCTCTTTGTATAATGAAACGGTGGGCAGAATCACAATGATTCTTCTCAAAATGAGCAAGTCTGATGTAAGTTTGTACAATAGTACGTATTCTGTGTGAAAACAGAGGATTACGAACACATCTTAATTGTAGGATTTGGACGAATGTAGAGAATGTGGAAACTGTGAAGCACTTAGACACAAATATGTTGATAGTGATCTTATTCTGAAATACAATTCCTCACTAAGACAGATTGGAAAGTTCCTAGGAATTATGTCTAGAAAATTGAGTTTCTGAACATTGAATCAGAATCAGCGAATACAAATTTTTCATGAAAAGGAGCGCACAACAATCCCAATATTTTCCTTTAATATAATTTATTCAAACAAATTCTCGTTTTATAGATAAAAATTCAAAAAAAATCTCTTTTTATAGAAAATTTCGAACAATTCAATTCCTCTTTTTTGGAAGAAATTCCCATTTTGTAGATAATTTTTCGAAAAATGTTTCTCTTTATAGGAAATTTTTCAACAATTTCTCTAGTCTATAAAGATTTTCGGACAAATTATATTTTTATAGAATGTTTTCTTAAAAATTACAAAATTATAATAATTACCATAACGACAAGGTGTGCTCATCAGGATTTGAACACTGTGCATAACAGCATTACGTAGATTTTCCATTAAAATATCTGGCTCATTATGTTTGCGTAAATGTTTTCTTTTTGGGAATTTTCGCTTTTCATGTTTTTCCGATAAACCAACAACTTTATCTTCTTCTAAACACAATTCTTTTGTTTGCCTTTCGAAGCAAGAGTTTTCTAATGGTTCCTTATTTTGCTTGTTATAAACAAGATATTTATTAATATCATATTCAACTTTTACTTTGTCATTTCCCTTTTTTAGAATAGACTTAAGAACACAATCTTTATTGTTCAAGTCTGAAGTAGAAGTTGCCTTAGTTTGCCTTTTGACTAACTTTATGACGGTAGGAACTTTTTTTAAAGTATTCTTTTGATATGTTACACTAGGCTTGGAACGAACTTTATGGACATGATTTGTTTCCTGCTTTACAGCAAAAGATCTTCTTTGCTTACCCACTAAGGTATTAGTTTGATAGTGTGGTGCATCAAAGTTTTTGGGATATGTTTGTTGTAACATATGTATTATAGATTTTATATAGTTTTCATTATTTTCTGAGGATTGTTTATTAAATGAGGTATTTTCTCGTCTAGAACATGCATAGTTCTCTAGAGAGTTTTCGTTATTTTTCATTGTTTGAAATTTTGTTGAAATAATTTTTGGTTTATTTTCGAATTCTTTTAGAAATAGCGTTTTTGTCGTTGGTAAATCTTGATTAGTTTGCATATTTTTAATTTTCTTAACAATTCTCAACATTTTTAATAATTTTTTTTTAAGAACACAATAAATTTGGTTAAAAATTTTAAATTTTCGTTGAAAGAAATAATATTTTTTAAATAAAATAAATGACAATATTTGTTTTCAATAAAGCAGACATTTGGTGGAATAATTTAAAAAAACTTTATAGTTTGTTATCGATATTTAACCAAAAAAATATAAAAAAATTTTTAAAAAATCTCTTTTTGTAGAAAATTTTTTTAAAATATTTTGCTAGAAAAATTTGCAAAAATTTCAAAAAATTACTTATTTTATAGAAAATTTTACGTTTCACAGATCTTTTCTGTTTATAAAAGAATTAAAAGAAAAATTTCATAAAATGTCCTTTTTATGAAAACTTTATAAGTTTTTTTTAAACAAAATTTTTCTAAAAGTTCTCTTTCTTTTTTCTAAATATAAATTTTTAAAATAATTCTACTCACTTTGTTGGTAATTGTATACGTTTTAAAGGTGGTGCAAAACGTCTAGCTCTATTTGCCACATAGGGTGGTCGTGTATAGAAGTCATTATCCTCCCACAAACAAATCCAAGTCTTAGCAATAGTATACGCCCAAATGCGTATAACAGCACCCGGATTAAATGTCTCAAAAATGGCAATTTCATCGGGTATAACATAGTCTTCAAAATACAAAACTATAAAATCTTCAGCTGGTACTTTGGGTAAATTTTGAGGTGATATTTCACGTAAACGAGATGGTGAACGATCCCACCAGTCACCATAGGTGCGCTAAAAAAAAAATTTGTAAAAAAAGAGTAAATAATATTTCTTTCTAAAAAATGTCTTATCTGTACTTACCATAGCAAAAGTTTGTGGAAAATCACCATATTCTGGATATTTGGAGGGTCGGCCTGTTATATTTGGTGCCGTATAGGATATACTTAAATCTATGCCATATTGTGAACTAAAATCTAAAACACTATGAGCATATTGTTCCATACGATAGTCGGCATAACAGAAACCCTCTACATCTATCATAGCACCAGCTACTTCATATTCATCATCAGACTCTAAAGAGGCCTCTAGATCTCTTTCCCTTTGATTGGGAAACTTAACTATGGTATCAACAGCTATTGACTTATTGCCAGCAGATCTTCTATCATCTTCTGCCGAGGCAGAGGATTGAGAGGTTGACATTTTTTCGCTTCTATGTGCCCGGCACAAGCGCTGTAAATACTTTGTCAGTGTTAGTAATTGTTCTGGAGTGCATCCAAATCCAAACCAGCTACGTGTGCGGGCAACCGTAGTAGCCGGAGTGGATTGGGATTGTGTCCACAAATGCAAACCAAACACAATTTTGATGAATATTCAAAAACCTCCAAGAAAACGGACATAGGAACGTTTGCTGGCGTTAATGGTGATATCATTAGCTGGCCAAAGAAACCACCTTTGTTATGCTTCTATGGCTTCTGTTTTTTTTTTCACAATAACAAAATGTTTAAGAATTGTTGAAGTATAACTAAGAAATATCCTTGGCAGCACTTCACTATGTAATAAAAATTCAAGGTCAGGGTTAATATTTTCTTGGCTTTTTTGTTGTTGTTTTATTAGTTTCTTGTTAACAGGATTATATGTTTACCTTTGGTTTATAATTAAATTTTTTCTATTTATTCACTTTTTGTTGTGGTCTTTTTTCTTTATCTTTAAGATTTTCACACTTTTACTTGTATTTTGTTGTCTAAGGTCAAGTTATTTTAGTACAAAAAAAACTGTTTTAAATAAATTTTATGAATTTTCTAAATAGTTATTTAAAGTAAATTTAAATTTTCTTTTGTTTTCATCGGGAAAAAAGCAAAAAATTTCCATAAGATTTCTTAATAAGAAATTTTTTACAATGTTTTTGTTTGGTTTACGCTCTGTTTGACATTTCGTTGGCTGTGTTTAGTTGTTTCAACAAAATACACAGAGAAAAATATTGAAAAAGTTAATTTGTTTACATCACACTTGGGGCGGGTTTTTGAATTGCCATTTAATCAGATTAGTTAATTTAAACATCAATTTATTTTAATGTTTATACCTTTTGATGTTTTTGAGTACAAGATTAAAATTCGCAGTGTTGCCATACAAAACACAAGAAAACGTCAAAACGATGCATGTTTTATAGAAAAGAAGAAGATAATTGCAATTGTAATATGAAAATTAATGAAAATTTGAATTTAAAACCCAGAAAATATAATTATGAAGTAGGGTTCTATAGTTAAAACGAAAAGTCGACTTTTCGACATTTCGACTTTCTGCATTTTATGAAAAGTCGAGTTTTCGTCTTTTTGCATTTAGTTAAAAGTCGATTTTTCGACTTTTCGACTTTTTTCATTTAATTAAAAGTCGATTTTAAGACTTTTCGACTTTTAATATTTTATATAATTAGTCGACTTTTCGACTTTTTCGGACTTTTCGACTTTTGACTTTTTTCGACTTTCCGACTTTTTTCGACTATTTTCGACTTTTTCCGACCAGAGTTAAAAATTTATAAAGTTGCCAGAAGCGTAAATTTATAATGTTGCCATTTAACATTATTTATTATTATTTATTATTATTAATAAAAAAAATTTATTTATATTTTTTCTATTTGTTGCAATTTTTTGAGTTTTTCCGACTTTTCGACTTTTTTCGACTATTTTCGACTATTTTCGACTTTTTCCGACTATTTTCGACTTTTTCCGAATTTTTCGACTTCTTTCGACTTTTTCCGACTTTTTTTGACTTTTCGACTTTTATTTACAAAGTCGACTTTTCGACTTTTTTCATAGACGATAGTCGAGTTATCGATTTTTTTGGAACAAAATAGTCGATATCGACTTTTCGACTTTTTTCGACAAAAAGTTGATTGTTCGATTATTCGAAAGTCGATTTATAGAACCCTATTATGAAGTCCCCATAATTTAAACTAATCAATAAATTAAACATTTTAATGTTTTTTTTTATTAAAATTGTATTAATTTTTTGCATCAGCTGTCTATACTTTTGCAGTTCTTGCTCAAGTTTAAACCACTTACATTGGGCGCTTAAACTTGTACAAGGAATTAACTAATTGAATACTGAAAAACAACTTTATAGTATTAATTTTGATTTTATCCCTAATTCTTCACCTAAAGATTGGCCCTTAGTGCCAAATTTGTCCAAAAATTTCTAATTCAAGAAAATTTTTTGAAAAATTTTTTCTATAAAATTCTTTATAAAAGGACAATTTCTTCAAAAGGATTTTTGAAAAGAATTTATTACAAATTTTTCTAAAAAGTTCTTTGAAAATTCTCTTTAAAAATGAGAATTAGTTCGAACAATTTCTAGAAAAAGAAAAAATTTTGAAATATTTTCTACGAAACTTTAAAAAAAAGAATTTTATTGGAAAATTTTCTTAAAATAAGATTTAAAAAAAAAATTTTCTAAAGAGAATTTTTCGAAAATAATTTCTAAGATTTTTCTTTAAATTTAAAAAAAAGTATAATTTCTTTAAATATTTTTATGAAAAAAGAATTGTTCCTGATAATTTTATACAAAAAAAGAATTTGTTAAAACATTTTCTATAAAAAGTTCGAAATTTTTTTATAAAATGCTATTTTTTCAAAAGTTTTCTATAATAAGAAAAATTGTTTAAATATTTTCTAAGAGAATGAGAGATTTTCTTCGAAAATTAATTTCCAGAAACTTATGCAATAATTAAAAACTCTACACTATTTTGAAACAAAGTTTTAAAATTTTTAAACATCTTAAACTGTGATCGTTTAACACACGATCAATTAAATCACTTAAACTCTTTTTATCTTTTCAAACTTATAAAATTTTACTTAAAAACTATTGCAGATTTTTGTTATGGATTTGGATTTGTTTCGAGGCATCAGAGCATAAAGTGGAAACGTAAGAAAATAATAATTATTGTTGTTATTATTGCTTCAGTTGTAGTTGTTGTTTACTTATTGTTAATTGTAGAGAAGCTGCCAAAGATGTAAAATGGAAAAGGTACTAAAGAAGGCGGCTTAAAAGTTGGTGGCTGGTGTTGTCGACACTGCTTTGATGCAATTGAGAAAACAATTGCCAAGAAAATTGTTTAAAAGAAATGTTTATTAAAAGAATAGTGAAAGATTGATGTTGGTGCTTATTTTCTTCTTGCAGTAAAAAAAAAATACTACAATGAGTACCTGCCCATTTATAGTAAAACTTTTTTTTGTACTTACATTTTCATTGTAATTAAAAGTAAACATCATTGAACGTCAGCTGTCAGTTTTTCAGTTATTTTCATTCGTGTTTAAAAATGATTTAAATGTTAAGAAATCATTTTTGATAGTTTTAGAAAAAATGGAAAACAAAAGTTTAAACATATAAGAAGAAATGCAAAAAAGAAAATAAACATTAGACAGGAAATGTTAAACAGAAGTTGTTTAAGCATTTAACTTAAATATACTATGCAGAGATTGATTATGAAATTTTTTTGAAAATTGTTTAGTTTTATCTATAGAAAAAAGATTTTTAAAAGATCAATTAGGAAAATTAGAGAAATGATTAACTTCGAATATTATGAACCCTAAAAAATAGTCTATAGTCTGGACAATGGACTAAAGAATAGTCTATAGTCTGGACTAAAGAATAGTCTATAGTCTGGACTATAGAATAGTCTATAGTCTGGACTATAGAATAGTCTGGACTATAGAATAGTCTATAGTCTGGACTATAGAATAGTCTGGACTATAGAATAGTCTATAGTCTGGGCTATAGAATAGTCTGGACTATAGAATAGTCTATAGTCTGGACTATAGAATAGTCTATAGTCTGGACTATAGAATAGTCTATAGTCTGGACTATAGAATAGTCTAAAGACTGGACTATAGAATAGTCTATAGTCTGGACTATAGAATAGTCTAAAGACTGGACTATAGAATAGTCTATAGTCTGGACTATAGAATAGTCTAAAGTCTGGACTATAGAATAGTCTATAGTCTGGACTATAGAATAGTCTATAGTCTGGACTATAGAATAGTCTATAGTCTGGACTATAGAATAGTCTATAGTCTGGACTATAGAATAGTCTATAGTCTGGACTATAGAATAGTCTATAGTCTGGACTATAGAATAGTCTATAGTCTGGACTATAGAATAGTCTATAGTCTGGACTATAGAATAGTCTATAGTCTGGACTATAGAATAGTCTATAGTCTGGACTATAGAATAGTCTACAGTCTGGACTATAGAATAGTCTATAGTCTGGACTATAGAATAGTCTATAGTCTGGACTATAGAATAGTCTATAGTCTGGACTATAGAATAGTCTATAGTCTGGACTATAGAATAGTCTATAGTCTGGACTATAGAATAGTCTATAGTCTGGACTATAGAATAGTCTATAGTCTGGACTATAGAATAGTCTATAGTCTGGACTATAGAATAGTCTATAGTCTGGACTATAGAATAGTCTATAGTCTGGACTATAGAATAGTCTATAGTCTGGACTATAGAATAGTCTATAGTCTGGACTATAGAATAGTCTATAGTCTGGACTATAGAATAGTCTATAGTCTGGACTATAGAATAGTCTATAGTCTGGACTATAGAATAGTCTATAGTCTGGACTATAGAATAGTCTATAGTCTGGACTATAGAGTAGTCTATAGTCTGGACTATAGAATAGTCTATAGTCTGGACTATAGAATAGTCTATAGTCTGGACTATAGAATAGTGTATAGTCTGGACTATAGAATAATCTATAGTCTGGACTATAGAATAGTGTATAGTCTGGACTATAGAATAATATATAGTCTGGACTATAGAATAGTCTATAGTCTGGACTATAGAATAGTGTATAGTCTGGACTATAGAATAGTGTATAGTCTGGACTATAGAATAGTGTATAGTCTGGACTATAGAATAGTGTATAGTCTGGACTATAGAATAGTCTATAGTCTGAACTATAGAATAGTCTATAGTCTGGACTATTGAATAGTCTATAGTCGGGACTATAGAATAGTCTATAGTCTGGACTATAGAATAGTCTATAGTCTGGACTATAGAATAGTCTATAGTCTGGACTATAGAATAGTCTATAGTCTGGACTATAGAATAGTCTATAGTCTGGACTATAGAATAGTCTATAGTCTGGACTATAGAATAGTCTATAGTCTGGACTATAGAATAGTCTATAGTCTGGACTATAGAATAGTCTATAGTCTGGACTATAGAATAGTCTATAGTCTGGACTATAGAATAGTCTATAGTCTGGACTATAGAATAGTCTATAGTCTGGACTATAGAATAGTCTATAGTCTGGACTATAGAATAGTCTATAGTCTGGACTATAGAATAGTCTATAGTCTGGACTATAGAATAGTCTATAGTCTGGACTATAGAATAGTCTATAGTCTGGACTATAGAATAGTCTATAGTCTGGACTATAGAATAGTCTATAGTCTGGACTATAGAATAGTCTATAGTCTGGACTATAGAATAGTCTATAGTCTGGACTATAGAATAGTCTATAGTCTGGACTATAGAATAGTCTATAGTCTGGACTATAGAATAGTCTATAGTCTGGACTATAGAATAGTCTGTACTCTGGACTATAGAATAGTCTGTACTCTGGACTATAGAATAGTCTATAGAATAGTCTATAGTCTAGACTATTGAAGAGTCTATAGTCTAGACTATAGAAGAGTCTTCTTACTTTATAAAATTTCAAAAAACATTTATTTTTATAGAAAACAGACACCTTTGCTTAATGTAGGGTAATAATTATGAATATTTAAAGAAAGTTTAACATATTTCTTTATTTTTTTGGCGCATACTTTATTATTTAGATGGCAATTATGATTAAAACAAATTTACATTACAGCTGTTTGTTTCACTCACGAAAAAAAACAAAACAAAAAAATTTAGTTAAAACCAAAATAATAAATTTTTATTATTATCTAGATTTTTTTGTTCAAATTCTGTTTGAAAGTGAAATTTGTATGTTGATTATATTATAATATTTACACAAAATTACAACAACAGCGAAATTTATAATAATTTTAAATACATAACTATTATTTTGTAGTTTGTATTTAAAATTCAAATTTTTAACAAACAGCAAAGAAAACCGTTTGAATTTGTTAAGCCTCTTCTCATGTGTGATGTGAGACTTGAAAAGTTCATTGAAATTAAAAATTGCTGTTTTTTTTTTGCTGATTTAAAAGTTTAAACAGATAATAACAATAACATCTTATTTTTATTTTTAAAACATCATTTTGTATGTGAGAAGAATAAACGAAGAAACGCATAAAAGAAAAAAATCATTTAACGATTTTAGGTATTGCTATAAAATTCAAATCAATGGCAAAACAACAATTTTATGAGTTTTGTGTAAGAAGTAAAAAAAAAAGATTTCTTTTGAAGATGATGTTTTGTTTTGTAGAAAATACTTAAGTTGAAACTTTGTAACCTAAAAAATTTTATTAAAAATTTTTGCCATAATTCAATTTGATTGTAATAAAGAACAAAGAAATTTTAATTCTTATTAATTTATAATGGACTACCGAACATTTGGTTCGACTGAAAACATATTCATAAATATCTATTGATTTTCTTTTATAATTTTATATGCATAAATTAATATTAAAAATTAGGGCGGTTCTTTTTTCAAAAAATATGTAGAATATTATAATTTTCTATTGTTCTGTCAAACGAAAATGTGTTGTAATAATAAACAAGTACTTTATTCCAAAAGTATGTCTAGTCTATAGTCTAGTCTATAGTCTAGTCTATAGTCTAGTCTATAGTCTAGTCTATAGTCTAGTCTATAGTCTAGTCTATAGTCTAGTCTATAGTCTAGTCTATAGTCTAGTCTATAGTCTAGTCTATAGTCTAGTCTATAGTCTAGTCTATAGTCTAGTCTATAGTCTAGTCTATAGTCTAGTCTATAGTCTAGTCTATAGTCTAGTCTATAGTCTAGTCTAGTCTATAGTCTAGTCTAGTCTATAGTCTAGTCTAGTCTATAGTCTAGTCTATAGTCTAGTCTATAGTCTAGTCTATAGTCTAGTCTATAGTCTAGTCTATAGTCTAGTCTATAGTCTAGTCTATAGTCTAGTCTATAGTCTAGTCTATAGTCTAGTCTATAGTCTAGTCTATAGTCTAGTCTATAGTCTAGTCTATAGTCTAGTCTATAGTCTAGTCTATAGTCTAGTCTATAGTCTAGTCTATAGTCTAGTCTATAGTCTAGTCTATAGTCTAGTCTATAGTCTAGTCTATAGTCTAGTCTATAGTCTAGTCTATAGTCTAGTCTATAGTCTAGTCTATAGTCTAGTCTATAGTCTAGTCTATAGTCTAGTCTATAGTCTAGTCTATAGTCTAGTCTAGTCTATAGTCTAGTCTATAGTCTAGTCTATAGTCTAGTCTATAGTCTAGTCTATAGTCTACTCTATAGTCTAGTCTATAGTCTAGTCTATAGTCTAGTCTATAGTCTAGTCTATAGTCTAGTCTATAGTCTAGTCTATAGTCTAGTCTATAGTCTAGTCTATAGTCTAGTCTATAGTCTACTCTATAGTCTAGTCTATAGTCTAGTCTAGTCTATAGTCTAGTCTATAGTCTAGTCTATAGTCTAGTCTATAGTCTAGTCTATAGTCTAGTCTATAGTCTAGTCTATAGTCTAGTCTATAGTCTAGTCTATAGTCTAGTCTATAGTCTAGTCTATAGTCTAGTCTATAGTCTAGTCTGTAGTCTAGTCTAAAGTCTAGTCTATAGTCTACTCTAAAGTCTAGTCTATAGTCTAGTCTATTGTCTAGTCTATAGTCTAGTCTATAGTCTGGTCTATAGTCTAGTCTATAGTCTAGTCTATAGTCTAGTCTATAGTTTTTTCTATAGTCTAGTCTATAATCTTGTCTATAGTCTAGTCTATAGTTTAGTCCTGTCTATAATCTAGTTCTTAGTTTAGTCTAGACTATGCTATAATCAATAGTTTACACTACCTACACTATTGCAATACGTATACGTAATATGTACGTATACGTATTAAAGATTGAATTGTGATTGATTACACATTCGATTTTTTGGGTTTCAGGAATATTTTCTAAATGTTAAGTTTTTGTTATTTAAATAATTTTTTTAATGAATTCTATATTTAATACAAATGTTTACTTAAAATCTTCATTTAAAGGAATTTCTCAGAAAAAAACCCTTCGCTTTTCTATCGATTTTTGGATTTACTAAAAATAAGTTTTTTGTAATTTTATTCATTTTTTTTAAACCATTACAATTAAAAAGCCTTAACTCTTAATTTAATGTGACTTTGGCAACACGCAAGTCATGTTTGTGGTGGATGTGTTTTTTTTTTTGTTTAATTTTTGCCATCTTTACGATTCTCATAACATGAATCATTAAATTCTCAGGCAATAGATGGATGGTATAGTAGTATAGATGGATGCATCAAGATATCTGTTTGTTTGGATATGAAATAAAATGAACACATTCGAATGCAATGCAGAAATAGATAGACAGACAGACAAACGCATACACCACCCGAATTGTACAAAGAAAATGAAATGGAAAGAAATAAATAAATGATTGCATACTACTTCATACATGTTTGATACATGTACTTAAATTATATATTAAGAGGGTGCATAATTTTAAAGTAAAAGAAGAGTTTTAAATCTTTGTTAAAAAATATTGGAAAATAAAAATGAAAAATTTTATAACTTTTAATTTAAAAATGTTATATCTGAAGATATTTATATTCCTTTACATTAGGCACCCTACTACTGCTGCTAGTCAGCCATATGAATATGTGATGTTGTCTATATGCAAGCAACCAACAACATGCAATATTGCAAAATTATATTTTAAGATAATCAGCAACATCTATAAACAAAAACAACAACATCAACTATCACAATAACAAAAGGTAGTTATAATGGCAATAATAATAACAACAAAAACAACCTTCCCGAAAAAAATCAGCAAAAAAAAAAGATACCAACCAAAAACATTTTTATACCCACCAACTAAAAACAATAACAATAATAGCATCAACGATAACAACAACAAAAAACCATAAAAGCCTTAAGATAATATACACACTTCGTTACAAATACCACCACCAACAACCAGACTACCTTAAAGGCAGCAACTAGTCTACCTTTAACGGCAGCATTTAAACAGCTGTGACTGCGCAGTCAGTCAGTCGCTTACATTTTGCCGAAAGAGTTTTATTTTGTTAACTGAAAAGCTGCCGCGCAAATTAAAACTAAAAAAAAACACAAAAAATGTTTTTATATTTTTTTCTTACATATTTTTTAACATACGAGTACAAGAAAATAAATAAAAAAACCAACAAAATTCTCAGTAAATTAATGCTCTTTTGTTTCGGAGGGTTTTTTGAATATGTTTTTTTTTTCAAAGAAAAAAAGTTATGTTAAAGTAACCCCGTGTCTATATTAGACAAATATTTATCACGGCAATGGACAAAACGTCGGCAGACGTTTTTTGTTTATGTTAATGCATAGGGTAACAAAATGCTAATTTTATCACGACAACTCACAGATAATTTTATTGAAATAATGATATATTTTATAAAAACAATCGAAATTAAATGCAAATTTTGTAAATAAACACTAATTTCACGAAAACTTATGTTAAAAATAAATTTTAATTGCACAAAAACAAAATTCTAACCAAATTTTACAATAAAATGGCATTTGTTATTAAGACAACGTTGTCTAAACAATTGTTTAGACAACACTGTCATAACGACGTTATAACGCTAATAAGTGCCGTCTGTACCTGCTAATTTTTTATCATGATAACAATTTGACGTTTAGCATAATAAATATTTGTCTAATATAGACATGGGGTTATTTAGCTAAGTAAGCAGTTATTTAAATGTATAAATTCTTTAATTTGTAGTGATTTATATTAGGGTTCTATAGTTGAAACGAAAACTTTTTGCATTTTATGAAAAGTCGACTTTCGACTTTTTGCATTTAGTTAAAAGTCGATTTTTCGACTATTTTCATTTAATTAAAAGTCGATTTTTCGACTTTTAATATTTTATAAATAGTCGACTTTTCGACTTTTTCCGACTTTTCGACTATTTTCGACTTTTGACCTTTTTCGACTATTTTTGACTTTCCGACTTTTTTTGACTATTTATAATGTTGCCATTTAACATTATATTATTATTTATAATTATTAATAAAAAAATTTTATTTATATTTTTTCTATTTGTTGCAATTTTTTTGCGTTTTTTCGACTTCTTTCTATTTTCGACTTTTTTCAACTATTTTCGACTTTTTCCGAATTTTTCGATTTCTTTCGACTTTTTCCGACTTTTTTCGACTTTTATTTACAAAGTCGACTTTTCGACTTTTTTCATAGACGAACAAAATAGTCGACTTCGACTTTTTTCGACAAAAAGTCGATTGTTCAAGTATTCGAAAGTCGATTTATAGAACCCTAATTTATATAGTTAATTAGTGATCTATAGCAAATTTACGGCAAGTGATTCAGTGGCAATTACTTTTAGGTCACAATGGTCCTTACGAAATTCGTAGATTCTAAAGCTCTCACTGAAAGAATTAGCAGAATTTCCTGGAACTGGGTCTTTTTGAGGTTTTATATATTATAAACTATGCTAAAGACTATTAAATTGAATCGAAATGTTCAACACGATCTTATGATCTAGGTTGTTTAGTTAAAGCAATCAAAAGAGATCGGCTAGAGCAAACATGTTCGACAGTTTAGTTTTTGTTAAAAAAGACAAACAATCCCATAATGGCTTAATGATCAGGACTGATACCAGTGTTTAAGTTTGCAGGGCCTGAGAAATGTACTTCGATAACGAAATTTGTAGATCCTAAAGCTCTCACTAAATAAATTCGCAGAATGGAGTAAATTTTCTGGAACTGGGCCTTGTTGAGGCTTTAAATATTGCAAACTATACTAAAGACTATGAAGTAGAATCGAAACGATCAACACGATCTATGTTGTTTAGATAGAGCAATAAATGTGATGGAGTTTAAAAAGAGATTGGCTAGAGCAAATAAGTCCGACTATTTAGTTTTTGATCAAAAGGACAAGCAATCTCATAATGACTTAATAATACCACTGTTTAAGATTGCAGGGCTAGAGAAATGTACTTCGGTTACTTAACAGAAACATCGCAACTGAACTGGATCATCAAAGATCATTGAACTTGAAATGAAGAAACAGTTTTTGACTAAAAATTTGGGAGACATAAACTCGAGAGAATTTTCGTAAAATATTGATTACTATAAGAAAAAAGTACTTTTGAGGACATATTCAATATTGATTAAAGTTCTGATCTGATTTCTATAAAAATTTTATACGACAAAGTACAAAGACTCCAAAATTTCAAAGTGTAGTTTTTCATTTTTGTCATAGGATTAATACGTGGACTAGTAATCTCGGAATACATTCATGGGAAATATTGACATCTATAAAAACAATTTGGGAAAAAATTCCCGAAGTACTGCAAGTAAAAGTCTTCAGCTTTTGTACACAAATCAATATGAATATTTGAATAAGCGGACTGGAAATAGTGGGCGTGCCATTAGTAGGCGTGACACTTAAATTCGTATATCAATGAATTTCTAAAAGCTAGAATCTTAAATCTTTACATGGGAAACTTTTACATTCAAATAAGCGTTTTGGCGTGAAAAATATGGACGTGGTACAAGTCTTCGAAGGTAGTGGCTTAAATATTCTTCGCTTTAGAAAAAATTTAGGTTAATTAGATAAAGATTTTGGTTGCAAGATGAATGTTACTACGGTTTAACGTTGGATGGAAATTTAAATTTTCAAAAGAATCTGAATTTTTTTTCTTTTTCAGAATTTCAAGGAATTTAAGAGAATATATTAAACGAAAGTTAACAAAAGTCTATTAAGATTTTCGCCGTAAGAGAGAGATCCGCCGTGAGACAGAGAGTTGTCATCGAAAAGATTTTCAGATACTCTCTATATACCTGAAGCAACGAAGAAAAGATCGTTTGAGGAACCGAAGGCCCCGTCTTTTAATATACAGTTGAATCCAAAGGAAACTTTAAACCTAAAGTCAAGCTTTGTATTTCGAAGACGAGCACTTCGTCAAAATAAATCTCAAGAAATAAAGTTTTTTTTAAGATTAACCTTAAAACTAAAAAAATTAAACTAGACAGAGAAGAAAAAATGAACAAAGTTATCAAGAGAAAACTACGGAACGGTCTCTTTTATACAATACACGATGTCAGTAATCCGAGTGGATAAATTCCCGATAGACCTTCACTGTAAAGAATAATACTAGGTCAACAGTGGGGATTATGTATTTGCACACAAAGAGCAAAATTGTTTAGTCTCAAAGAGGTCAGAATAAGCGAGGGATTTCCAAAGGTGTTTCGGATAAACGGATTCAATACAGTAGAAAGCCTAGAATAGTTTCATTGTCATTGTCGAAATTAGATTAGAAATAAACAAAGTTATCAAGAGAAAACTACGAAACGATCTCTTCTATACAATACACGATGCCGGTAATCTGAGTGGGTAAAGTCCCGAAATACCTTCACAGTAAATAATACCAGGTCAACAATGTGGATTATGTATTCGCACACAAAGAACGTAAAAAATGCAAAACTGTTTAGTCTCAAAGAGGGCTGAATAAGCGAAAGATTTCTAAAATGTCACTTGAATGAGCCGATTCAAAGAAGTTGAAAGTCTAACCTCTTGCCTTCTCAGGCTATCGTCGTAATTAGATTTAAATATAAATCATAGAAATGATATCGTTTTTGATATAACACTCCTCACGAATACAGATTTGTATACTCTTAGGCATTACTACCTGGAAGCTGAGTTTCTGAACATCGAACGATAATACATTAATAGATAACTCTATGAAGTTTCTCCAACAAAGTGCTGGTAAAGGTCTTCTATAGATTTGATTAGAAATGATATCTGCTATGGGTCAAAAATTTTCCATTCTTTTCTTAACAAAAGTTCGGGGACATAAAAATGTTTGATATGTTTGGGCGAAAGAGCGATAGGGTTTCGATGAAAGTTTTAGACCTCTTCTGATCTATACTCAGAGAGACTTACTTTTCAGATTCGTTTTGGAATCTAATAATGGCACAGAATATGCAGTTATTGAAAACGACTACATTCTTTTATATGCCTGCAATAAATTATAAACTGTGAACTCAAATTTACTTACAGATTCGCTGAGGTATTTTTGTATGTATGTTTTTGTTGTTGTTTCTGTTTTTTGTTGTAATTTTTTTCACGAGTACTTAAAGTGCTAAAAAGCTGGACTCAATCACTGTTTTTTTGTTTTTGTTAACAAACTAAATTGTATGAATGTATGTTTGTTTGTTTGGTGGGTTCGTAAGTATGTATCATACATAAATACCTTGTCTTGCTTGGCTCTGACTCTGGGGCATACCTGTAGTAATTCGTTGTGCTAAGTTAAAAACTTTGGTTGTTGTTGTTATTGTTGTATTCAATAAAGCACTTGTACTCTGAAGTAACCGTAGTACGCGAGCAACAACGTAACGCTTATGAATAACTTTGTGTATATTTTGTTTGTTTTTGTTGTTGTTATTGGCTTCTCAGTCAAAGCGTGGAGTAGTAGTGTTGGAACATTTTGGTAACCAACAACTGTTGCTGTTTTCAGTTGCCGACGTGATATTGACGGAATGAGTTAAAACGCGCGCCTTTCAAGTAAAGAAGTTTTTTTTGGATATTTTATAAAATATTGATTTTTTTTTGAAGAAAAACGTTAAAAAGAAAAATTCTTTATGAGAAAAATGAAGATTTTCTTAAAAGAAAATACTTTAAAAGATTTGTAAACAAACGTTGAAAAAAAACAGTTTTCCTGATTTAAGTTTGAGTGAGAAATTGTTAAGATTCTTTTTTCACTTTCAAGCTCCTGTGTCTGTGTGTGTTTGTGTGCAAAATTTTATTTTCTTACAACAACAACAAAAATACATTTTCCTGTGTTTATCTTAACAAAAAAAAAAATAGAGAGAAAGAGTTGAGAGTTTGTGTTATTTTTATGAGATTTTTGTTGCATATTTTTAAAAGTCATAAAATTTTCTTAAACTCCTGGAATGTTGTTGTTATTGGTTTCTTTCTAATCTAGATTTGAAATTCTCTCTGAAATAATAACAAAAATAACAACAACTTTACAACAAAAAGTTAAAATTACAATAAATCTTGTTTACACTTGTTGTTTTATTTGATTTGTGAAATTATCTAAAAAAAAAAGAAAAATTAACGAAAAAATCACGTAAAATGTGAAATTCCAATTCCCAAACCGAGAAAAAGAAAAAAAAAAACGAAACATATAAATAGAAATTGATAAATTATTAAAGAGAAAAATAGAAAAAGATAAAATAATAAATAAAAACAAAAAACACGCACAGTGTGAAAAGTTAAATAGAAAAACAACAACATTAAATATTTTAATATTTGTTGTTATTGCAGTTAATGTGTGTGTGTGTATGTTACATAAAAGTGTTAACGATTTTTGAAAATTAAATACAAAAACAACAACAACAACGACAACTAAAACAATTCAATATTATATGTGTATTTTAGTTTAGTGTGTTTTTGGGGAATTTCTTTTTTTTTATTTTTCGATACGAAAATCATTAAAATATTTCTTCTTTAAACATAATTTTCGTTCATTATATTGGCGCTGCCACTGCTACCGTACCGACTGCTGCTGTAGATGAGAGCCTGACTTTTTTGTCTGTCTCTATTGAATTTGGATTATCTAATTTATTACAAACCCCATTAACAAGGTAATTATAAGATGCGATTTCAGATTAAAAACAAAAACAAATACAAACACTGAATTGGTGTTAAAAAAGTTGTGGAATATGATGGCGTTTGAAATTTGATTCAATTTTTAATGAAATTTACAACAAAATATCATTAAATTAATTGGATTTAGTTAAGCAAGGTGGTGGAAAGATAGTTGAAAAACATATAATTAAATGTATTGAAAATTATAAGACACCAAGTAGGAAATTTTGCAAACATTAATTTTTTAATGAAAATTTCTATTTTCTTTTAAAATAGAATTTTTGAAAAATGTTTTGCTTCGAAGAAAATTTTTCAAAAACTTTTATTAAATAAAGATAAATTGTACAAAAATGTTCTATAAATAGAATTTTTGAAAAATTTTTAAAGGTAATTTTTAAAATATTTTTTTTTTAAATAAAGATAAATTGTCCAGAAATGGTTTTTCTTGAGAAAATGTTCTAAAAAATAATTTTTTTTTAAAGAAATTTCTATAAAACATATATTCCAAAATTATACAATTTAAATGATTTTAGAAAAATTATCTTTTTTTTAAACAAGAGAATTTTTTCCAAAAATATAAAAAAAACATTTTTTTAAAAATTTTCTATAAAAATATTTTTAACATTTCTTAACATTTTCTATAAAAATACAAATTTTCCAAATATTTTCTATCAAAAAGACAATTATTTTTTTAAATTTGTCTGAAAAAGAGAAAATTTTCTTAAAAAATTCATTTTCCCAAAAATTTTTTATTAAAAAGACAAATTTTCCAAATATTTTCTATAAGAATGTTTCTAAAAAATAGAAAAGTTTTCTATAAAAACTGAATATTTCCAAGAATATTTAATAAAAAAATGAGAATTAAAAAAAAATAAACGAAAAGAAGCATTTAAAAAAATTTCTAAATAAAATAACATTTTCAAAAATTTTTTACTAAATTTAAGAATTTGACAAAATTCTATCAAAATAGATTTTTTCAAAAATAAAAAAAGAGAATTTTTCCACAAATTTTCATAAAAACACAATTTTTCAATAAATTTTCAAATTGTTTCCAAAAATTTTTTTATAAAACAAAGATTTTTGGAATTTTTTTTAAAAATTTTAATTAAAAGAAAAAACATTCAAAAAAAATCTAAAAAAACAGAATATTTTCAAAAACTTTCTTTAAAATTAAAGAATTTGTACAAAACTTGTCTATAAAAATAGATGTTTCCAAATTTTTCCTATGAATATAATTTTTTTATAATTTTTCTATAAAAACACAATTTTTCCATTAATTTTCTATAATTTTTTTTTAAATTTCAATTTTTTTTATAAAACAGAGATTTTTTGAAAATTTTTTTTAAAAATTTTAATTAAAAGAATAAAAAACACATTCTAAAAAAGAGAATGTTTTCAAAAATTTTCTATATAATTCAAGAATTTGTTCAAAACTTTTCTATAAAAATAGATTTTTTAAAAATTTTCAATAAAAAAAGACAATTTTTTCATAAATTTTCTATAAAACTTTAATTTTTTATTTCCAAAAATTTTTGTTTCCAAAAAAGATAATGTTATCAAAAATTTTTTATAAAAAAGATAATTTTTACTAAAAAATGTCTATAAAAAGAATATTTTTTTACAAATAACAGAATTTTTTAGGAGATTTTTTTTTAAAATTTTTATATAAAAAGAGATTTATTCTTAAATATTTTTATAAAAAGAGATTTTATTTTATTTATTTTATTTTATTTTATTTATTTTTATTTTATTAAAAAAAGGATTTTTTCAAAATTTTTCTATATTTTCTATAAAATAATAATTTTTCAAAAATTTATTTTCAAAAAAAATTTTAAGAAAAAGAATTTATCAAAAAATTTTTCTAAAGATTTTTTTAATTGAATATTTCCGACAATTTTCTATAAAATCAGTAATTTAAAAAAAAAAAATCATAAATAGTCCAAACCAAATAATTTTATTAAAATTTTCAAATATTTTCCATAAAGATGAAATTAAACGTAATTAAGAGAGAAGAGAAGATTGCTAGAAAATGTTCTATAAAAAATTATCGTAAAAAAAGAATGAGTATCCATAATAAAAAATTTATTATAAATTTTCTTTACAGAAAAAAGGGATCATTAATAAAAAAATTAAATTTATGAAAGATTAGAGATAAACATTTGCTGGTAAATTTTCTATGAATAGAAATTAATCTTAAACTTTTTAAATAAAAAAAGGATCTATGAAGAGAAAATTGATCTTTAGTTAATTTGTATAGTAAACTTTTAATAAAGAAAAACTTGTTCGCTATTGATCTTTAAGTTGAAAATATATAAATTTTAAAAAAAAATTAATAAAGCTAAATTTTCTATAAGCAGAAGAAAATCGATCGTTAATTCTATATAAAGTGAATTTTTTTAATAAACTAAATAAAAAGAAAAATTGATCTTTAAAAATAAACTTGATCATAAGCGAATTGGTATCGTAAACTTTTCATAAAAAGAAACTTTACTTATATTTTTTGTTAAATCGTAAATTTAAATGTTTTAAAGTTTTTCGTAAATTTTAATTTACTTTTAATGATTTATTTATATTCTTATAAATTTTATTAATATTTTTACAATTTATTTTCAAATATTTAAAATATTTTTGAAATTATTAGAAATTTATCATAATAATCGATTGGACAGCTGTTAACATTAACATAATTCATTTATATTTATTTCCTAAAAAAAGTTCATGTTTAAAAATATAAACTTTTTTTTGCAAACTATTGTTATAAATATTTGCCAAAACAAAGAAATTTACAAATTATTCAAAAATTATATGATTTCACTTATTTTTATTTAAATTTTCTTTTTGATTAAATTAAATAATAAACAAAAATAATTTATTAAAAAAAAAAATATTTTACCAAACAATAGTTACTTAAAATAGTTGATATAAGACAAAGCAACTGGCTACGATGACAAGCATTATCATCATCTGTATTTATTTAAATGTCAGCTGTACTAACTTGACCCAATTTGATGGATTAACCCATTGTTGGAATTAAAGGAAAATAAATGATGTTAAATGTGTAAATGCCATTAGTAAAGAAAGTAATTAGAAGCCATCTTCATTTCAAATAATTAATAAATATTATTCACGCTCATTTTTAGCAAAAGAAACTCTTCATAATAAATTTCTGCATTTTGTTCAGAACACTAACTTATACTGGTATTCTGATACCCTACTTTAATTTAGAGAGTATTATGAGTTAGTTTATTTTGCTATCACTCTCATTTTGTGATCATGTGAGGATCGGTGTCAAAACTATAATTTAATACAACGAAAATCGTCTACATTTTGAAAAAATTATCATAGGATATGTGATCAAATACTAAACGATCTTTTCAGTATTAGTTTAATGATCTAATAAGGTATGATCGTTCCGAAATTGTAAAGATTTGATATTAATGATGTCAAAGCCGCAATTAATTGTAATAAAACTTTTATCAACTTTCAAAGAAATATCAGAAATGGGATCAATAATTAAGTGATCTTTACTGTATTAGTTAAACGATCTATTAAGAATTGATCGTTCCGAAATCAGGAAGATCATATAGATTTTATAATAATGATATCAAAGTAGTAATTTACTATAATAAAACTGTTATCAATATTCGAAGAAATATCAGAATTATGATCATAGTTAACTGATCTTTATGGTATTATTTAAACGATCTAATAAGGAATGATCGTTTTGAAATTAAGAACTTACTATAATAAAACTGTTAAAAATGTTTAGTACAAAAAATCGCAAGAAATATGATCAATTATTTAATAATCTTTACGGTCGTAGTTAAATGATCTATTGAAGATTTGTTTTAGTATAAATGTTCAAAGAAATGTGATCATTTATTAACTGATCTTTACTGTGTTAGTTAATAATTTTAATATTTTTGTTCAATCTACTCAATTTGGTGATTACTAAGTATTTTATTGATCGTAGTCCTAATTGGTTCATTTGAGAAACGATCATTTGAGACAATGATCAATTCGAAAACGTTCCTGTAGAAAATTATTAAGAACAATTAAAGCTATACTTCTAAATTGATCATAGCCTCTTTCAATAAGATCAGTTTATCTTTAAGGTATTAGTTAAATGATCTCTTAAGAATTAATCGTTACGAAATTAAGAAGGTTATTAACATAGATTCTATATTAAATTCTCATTAATATAATAGATTTGGTGATTACTCAGAACTCAACTGATCGTAGCCCTAATTGGAAATCAAGATCGTTCCTCTAGAAAGTTATTAGGATATAATGATTTATTAGCTCTATAGCATTACTTCATAATTGATCGTAGCCTTAGTTACAAAACGATCAGTTGAGGATCCAAACAATTTAGCTTTGATTCTCCCAAAAGATAGAAAATTTCTCTATAAATCAATATGTAACATTTCTTAAACATTATTCCCTAACTCCTTTATTCCCACATACTGAATCATAGAGTCGATCATGTTATAATAAACTTTCTTATCTGTTCTTTAACCAGTTTTTTTATTTATTCACTTTTTATTTGTTTATTAATTTTTTTCTTCTCCTATTGATGTTAATGAATTAATGAATTATTGTAAAATTTGTTAAAATTTATGTATAAATATTAATAATGATTTGTTTTTGTTTTGTTGTTTCTATTGTTATGTTAATAAAACAAGTTATAGGAACAAGTTTCCGGATAAAAAAAAAACGAACTAAAGAACAATAATTTTTTTTATTGAAAATCATTAGCAAAGCATTAATTGCTTAAGATAATTGTGTGTATATAATTTTGCTATAATTAAATTATAGGCTTTTTTGCGAATATTGCAAATTTTCTATGGAACTAATTAATAACAAATTTTTAATTAGTTTGGATATCGCAGCATGGGAAAAATTATTCAAGATTTTTTAAAAAGATAACATTTTTTTTGGAAATATTTTCAAAGTAAAGAATGATCGTATACTGTTATTATTTTATAATATCGTACATTTTCTTTATATGGAAAATTCATCGAATAGTCTATAGTCTAGTCTATAGTCTTGTCTATAGTCTAGTCTATAGTCTAGTCTATAGTCTAGTCTATAGTCTAGTCTATAGTCTAGTCTATAGTCTAGTCTATAGTCTAGTCTATAGTCTAGTCTATAGTCTAATCTATAGTCTAGTCTATAGTCTAATTTATAGCCTAGTCTATAGTCTAGTCTATAGTTCTAAAAAAAAGTAATTGTAAATTTTAAAGTAAAAATGATTGTAGATTTTTTAAAAAAGAAATTTATCATAAATTTTCTTTAAAACAAAAAGTAATCGTTTGTTTTCTATAAAGCGAAAATTGATAGTATATTTTCTTTAGACAGAACCAGATTTATATGTAAACCATGATTTGTTTCATTTAAAACTCCAAAAACTCGAGATCAATAATTCTTATTTTTTCTTTTTAATAAATTATCATTTAAAGATAAATGATTGCATAAATAAAAATGTTAATAATACTTTAGAGGAATTTTTCATGTAGGTGTTGTCTTGTCAGTTTTTATTTCTAACAATTCAAACAAATTTGTCTCATTAGTTTCGCATAATGAGCGTTAATAAAACAACATAAATTAGGGTTTAAATATACTTTGCTATAAAATTAACATAAATTATTAACAATTTATTTAAGAATTTCCCACAAAGATATAAAACAAGCATAAATAAAAATAATTATTAACAAACATAAATAAAAAACAAAGGTTACAGTGATGACCTTTGCAAGATGTTCTTATCCTTGGAATATGTACATATAAAACATGTAGTCCTTTGTAGTTAAAAAATCTAATTGCTTGAGGATCAAGTATACATTGTTAAAGTATTTAGTTTATTTATGATTTTATTTATGACAACAAGTTTTTCATAACATAATTTTTTTGTAAGTTGTTGTTAAATATTGAAGGCAACATAAATTTTAAATCGATGAAAAAAAAAACCTTTTCTTATATAAAAAATCGTCATATAACTATAAACATTGAAGTACAATAAAAAAAGGCGAAGACGAAAGCAGAAAAGAAGACATAATAATATGTAAACATGAATTTATGGAACAGGTTTATTTGGCATCTTAAAAATTAAAGACACATTTTCGAACAACAATTGTTGTTGTTGTTTTTTTAAACAATTCAGAGACTTATCGTAAACACGTCCTTCTTAAGTGTCGTTTAAAAAAGAAACAACAACAACAAATTTAAACTTTAAAGGTTGGCCGCATTTCAAATACATCGCAAACTAAAAATTTAAAACAATACACTCAGAGAAAAATAAATTTTTAAAAATAAATTCTTAAAGTTTACAATGTAACAAACTTATTTAAACATTTACTATTAAAACGTTTAATATTGGAATCATGTAAAAGATCAAAACACTTTGATATTCGCACTCTTTTAAAACTCTGCTTTTGTTCTGTATGTTAATCAAATTAATTTTTTACTTTTTATATAAAACTGAAAAAATCCCCAACAAAATTCAAATCAATAACGAGTTTTAAGCGATTCATTAAGAAAAAAAACGAAGTAAAATATGAAGAACCACAATCAAAGGAGGCAGGAGAAAAAATGACAGCAGAACTTGTGCCAATTCTTAACAAGACAACAGAACAAAAACAAAAATGTTGTTCGAAACACGTTCTTTGTTGTTATTACACGCCAGCAATTATTTTGCACATCACAGATTTTAGTTACTGGAACAAATTTGTGTTAAATGTGAAACAAAATTGAATTGAAAAGTTACTTGATAAAGAAAATAAAAATAAAGAAAATTTTCCTTAAATTTTAAAATTATGAAAAGTTTTTAAAAATAGAAAATTTTTGTTAATGGCGAATAAGATTATATGTAGTTCATTTTAGCTCGAGTTTAGTTCTAGTTCAGTTCTAGTTCAGTTCTAGTTCAGTTCTAGTTCAGTTCTAGTTCGGTTCTAGTTCTGTTCTAGTTCAGTTCTAGTTCAGTTCTAGTTCAGTTCTAGTTTATTTGGCATCTTAAAAATTAAAGACACATTTTCGAACAACAATTGTTGTTGTTGTTTTTTTAAACAATTCAGAGACTTATCGTAAACACGTCCTTCTTAAGTGTCGTTTAAAAAAGAAACAACAACAACAAATTTAAACTTTAAAGGTTGGCCGCATTTCAAATACATCGCAAACTAAAAATTTAAAACAATACACTCAGAGAAAAATAAATTTTTAAAAATAAATTCTTAAAGTTTACAATGTAACAAACTTATTTAAACATTTACTATTAAAACGTTTAATATTGGAATCATGTAAAAGATCAAAACACTTTGATATTCGCACTCTTTTAAAACTCTGCTTTTGTTCTGTATGTTAATCAAATTAATTTTTACTTTTTATATAAAACTGAAAAAATCCCCAACAAAATTCAAATCAATAACGAGTTTTAAGCGATTCATTAAGAAAAAAAACGAAGTAAAATATGAAGAACCACAATCAAAGGAGGCAGGAGAAAAAATGACAGCAGAACTTGTGCCAATTCTTAACAAGACAACAGAACAAAAACAAAAATGTTGTTCGAAACACGTTCTTTGTTGTTATTACACGCCAGCAATTATTTTGCACATCACAGATTTTAGTTACTGGAACAAATTTGTGTTAAATGTGAAACAAAATTGAATTGAAAAGTTACTTGATAAAGAAAATAAAAATAAAGAAAATTTTCCTTAAATTTTAAAATTATGAAAAGTTTTTAAAAATAGAAAATTTTTGTTAATGGCGAATAAGATTATATGTAGTTCATTTTAGCTCGAGTTTAGTTCTAGTTCAGTTCTAGTTCAGTTCTAGTTCAGTTCTAGTTCAGTTCTAGTTCGGTTCTAGTTCTGTTCTAGTTCAGTTCTAGTTCAGTTCTAGTTCAGTTCTAGTTCTGTTCTAGTTCAGTTCTAGTTCAGTTCTAGTTCAGTTCTAGTTCAGTTCTAGTTCAGTTCTAGTTCAGTTCTAGTTCAGTTCTAGTTCAGTTCTAGTTCAGTTCTAGTTTAGTTCAGTTCTAGTTCAGTTCTAGTTCAGTTCTAGTTCAGTTCTAGTTCAGTTTTAGTTCAGTTCTAGTTCAGTTCTAGTTCAGTACTAGTTTAGTTCTAGTTCAGTTCTAGTTCAGTTCTAGTTCAGTTCTAGTTCAGTTCTAGTTCAATTCTAGTTCAGTTCTAGTTCAGTTCTAGTTCAGTTCTAGTTCAGTTCTAGTTCAGTTCTAGTTCAGTTCTAGTTCAGTTCTAGTTCAGTTCTAGTTCAGTTCTAGTTCAGTTCTAGTTCAGTTCTAGTTCAGTTCTAGTTCAGTTCTAGTTCAGTTCTAGTTCAGTTCTAGTTCAGTTCTAGTTCAGTTCTAGTTCAGTTCTAGTACAGTTCTAGTTCAGTTCTAGTTCAGTTCTAGTTCAGTTCTAGTTCAGTTCTAGTTCAGTTCTAGTTCAGTTCTAGTTCAGTTCTAGTTCAGTTCTAGTTCAGTTCTAGTTCAGTTCTAGTTCAGTTCTAGTTTAGTTCTAGTTCAGTTATAGTTCAGTTCTAGTTCAGTTCTAGTTCAGTTCTAGTTCAGTTCTAGTTTAGTTTTAGTTCACTTTTCTGATAAATTTTTCTGTCAATTCTCTCAACAAAAACCCTATTCATTTATTTTATTTATATAGCTATCGCAGCTCTTTACGCTTTTCCCTTTTAGAAATGTTTTTATTAAAGGTATAACTTCCATAAATAAAACGAAAATTTCATAAAACTATGCTGAAAAGAAAACCTTGTATGGAAATGGAAACCAAATTTGAAAACAACAAAAAAATTTCTAAACAATCAATCATGTCCGTTAAATTGAACGTGAAGAAAGTCATAATAATTTTTTTTTTTAATTTTAAAATTATGAATAAATTTAACGAAACACGTACCATAAGAAAATAGACATAAAAATTAAAAAAAAAATATTAATAATAATAAAAAAACTAATAATTTATTTCTAACAAGATTTTAACAGAACTGCTCTGCTGGTAATCAAATAAAGAAAAATTAAAAAAAAACTAAACAATTTGATGTTAAACAACAACTTAAAAACAATAATTGCAACAAAGCACGTAATAATTTACAAGATGAAATCGGAGATGGACAGTTAGTCAGACCTACCGACAGACAGACATGTGTAAAACTAATATTTATGATGACGTTGAAGAAGCCGACTAAATTACAAACCAACAAATATTTTATTTATTTAGTACTAGACAACGAAATAGATAGACAGTGAAACGAACAGACAGACAGACAGAAAATATGTGATCGACAGGCATTTCAAACCAATTAAACCATTAACTAAACCAAAGTTAAATGGTAATTTAAAACCATTTTTGAGGAATATTCATTCATTACTTTTTTATATGAATTATTTTATTTTTATTACACACCAAGAAGAAAATAGTAGAAGAAAAAAAAGCAGAAATAAAATAAAAAAATATTTATATAAAATAAGTATATAAAAATAAAAAAATACGTGTTAAAACAACATTAATTCAAGAAACCAAAAGAAAATAACTAAATACGAAGAAACTATAAAACTTCCGCCTTGACTTAAATTACAGCAAAAACCCATTTGTTTTGGTTTTGAATTGTTGGTACTTCAAGTCAATATTAAAGGCATTGAAAACGGTTAAGGTAGTGTGATGGAAACATTAGCATTTTAATTAAAGAAGTTTTTTACAATAAATTATAGAAAAGACCCTATTTAGTTCTAGTTCAGTTCTAGTTCAGTTCTAGTTCAGTTCTAGTTTAGTTCTAGTTCAGTTATAGTTCAGTTCTAGTTCAGTTCTAGTTCAGTTCTAGTTCAGTTCTAGTTTAGTTTTAGTTCACTTTTCTGATAAATTTTTCTGTCAATTCTCTCAACAAAAACCCTATTCATTTATTTTATTTATATAGCTATCGCAGCTCTTTACGCTTTTCCCTTTTAGAAATGTTTTTATTAAAGGTATAACTTCCATAAATAAAACGAAAATTTCATAAAACTATGCTGAAAAGAAAACCTTGTATGGAAATGGAAACCAAATTTGAAAACAACAAAAAAATTTCTAAACAATCAATCATGTCCGTTAAATTGAACGTGAAGAAAGTCATAATAATTTTTTTTTTTAATTTTAAAATTATGAATAAATTTAACGAAACACGTACCATAAGAAAATAGACATAAAAATTAAAAAAAAATATTAATTAATAATAAAAAAACTAATAATTTATTTCTAACAAGATTTTAACAGAACTGCTCTGCTGGTAATCAAATAAAGAAAAATTAAAAAAAAACTAAACAATTTGATGTTAAACAACAACTTAAAAACAATAATTGCAACAAAGCACGTAATAATTTACAAGATGAAATCGGAGATGGACAGTTAGTCAGACCTACCGACAGACAGACATGTGTAAAACTAATATTTATGATGACGTTGAAGAAGCCGACTAAATTACAAACCAACAAATATTTTATTTATTTAGTACTAGACAACGAAATAGATAGACAGTGAAACGAACAGACAGACAGACAGAAAATATGTGATCGACAGGCATTTCAAACCAATTAAACCATTAACTAAACCAAAGTTAAATGGTAATTTAAAACCATTTTTGAGGAATATTCATTCATTACTTTTTTATATGAATTATTTTATTTTTATTACACACCAAGAAGAAAATAGTAGAAGAAAAAAAAGCAGAAATAAAATAAAAAAATATTTATATAAAATAAGTATATAAAAATAAAAAAATACGTGTTAAAACAACATTAATTCAAGAAACCAAAAGAAAATAACTAAATACGAAGAAACTATAAAACTTCCGCCTTGACTTAAATTACAGCAAAAACCCATTTGTTTTGGTTTTGAATTGTTGGTACTTCAAGTCAATATTAAAGGCATTGAAAACGGTTTAAGGTAGTGTGATGGAAACATTAGCATTTTAATTAAAGAAGTTTTTTACAATAAATTATAGAAAAGACCCTATTTACTTGAATTAATGTAAGATTTTCGCAAAGAGTACTTAAGATTTTAAAGGGATTCTGATAAAAGAATACCAAACTTTTGAACTACTTCTATATAATATCAGAACTATACTAGGAAGCACTTTCGTCATACGTAAAATATTTAACAATATAAAAGGTTGTGAGAATTGTGGGGATGTTCTAGTTCAGTTCTAGTTTAGTTCTAGTTTAGTTCTAGTTCAGTTCTAGTTCAGTTCTAGTTCAGTTCTAGTTCAGTTCTAGTTCAGTTCTAGTTCAGTTCTAGTTCAGTTCTAGTTCAGTTCTAGTTCAGTTCTAGTTCAGTTCTAGTTCAGTTCTAGTTCAGTTCTAGTTCAGTTCTAGTTCAGTTCTAGTTCAGTTCTAGTTCAGTTCTAGTTTAGTTTTAGTTCGGTTCTAGTTCAGTTCTACTTCAATTCTAGTTAAGTTCTAGTTCATTTGTGGTTCAGTTATAAAACATAATGTTGAGCTAGTAAGTTAATGGGATCAATAAGGTCTAACAGATCAGTGGATATTATTTTTAAATAAAGCTTTTTAAAAACTGATTTTTTCATTAATTCAATTCTTTTATTCATTTAATTTCAGTGGATCCTCACTCACAAAAGGACAGAAGGTGACAAAATTTTAAAAGAAAATCACAAACTGAAACCAAATATTTTTAAAAATTAAGCCCAAAGATTTAAACACACATCAAAACATTAAAGTCAATTTCAACAAAAAAATCAGAAAAATATGCTTAAAATACTAATTTAAAAAACCAGTAGTCTCCAGAATAAAAATATAGTAATTTAAGAAAGAATCTAATCAAACAAAACAACAACAAGATGGCCACTAAAACTGTAATAAATTGTATGGAACATACTATAGCACAACCCAATCAAGGAATTTCTATAATAATTGACCAGCAAATGGAACAACATAATCAAGGTGATTATGAAGCATCCTCCTCAAATTCAAAAATTATAAAAATACAACATTCTAATGAACAAAGTATGCAACAACATTTAACATTAAATAATAGAAATAATGGAAAAAATAACAAAACACTAATTGATATTAAGCGTAACGATGATGATGGTCTGCATTATGATCTACAAAATGCTTTAACTAAAAATGAGCATGTTTTACAAATAAATTGTACAGCATCATCATCATCATCAACAACGACTTCCAATGAAATTTCCAGAGAAATGAAAGAAATGTTAGAAAATACAGTGCAACTGGAACATAACGGAGTTTTAACAGAGAGGGGAAATTTTGATGATCATAATAATGAAGTTCGGAGTAATGGAGAGCAAAAAAACATTTTAGCAAACGGTCACTACAAAGCAGAAGAAGAAAACCTTTTAACCAAATACTCTTCACAAGAAAGAGCAAAAGAGGAAGATGATAAAGAAGAAAGTGGCCAAACAGCTAGTCAGCAACAAAAAGCACAAAAACAACAGGTTCATAATGCTAGTAATGGTAACAGTAACAGTAAACATAGAGAAAATGGTCAAAACTCTATTAACAAACAACTCACTACGACTACTGCTACTAGTGATCATAATAATGATCATGCTAAAGAAGAGCACAACAAACAAGATAATGAATTAAAACAACCAAATAAATATGGTGATCGTGATGATGATCATACTAAAACTCAAGATCATAATGGAGTAACTAATAGAGAAGACAATAATGAACAATACGATGATGATGATAATAATAGCAGTAGTAACAGCAGTGGTATTAGTAGTAGCAGAGACAGTGGTTGTGCTGTGCTTGGTCTGGTTCAGAGAGAAGTTGTAGCAGATTTTAGTCATGGTAAACGATCATTGTGTGAAGAAAACTCTAACAGTCTTTTAACGAAAGCGGATGCATCAACTTCTACGAAATCAACAACTCTGCTGACCATAAACGCTCAAAATAAAGTGTCAATACCACAAAACGTTGTGAATAATTTTGAAAATTTGTCTAACGAAAAAAAGAAAATCAATCACGTGGTCAAAATACAAATTAAACCAAATATAATTAATAATACTACGGATAGTATTAGTAACAGTTTAACAACGACGGAAAAACAAATAACGGTAGTGAAAATAGAAAATTTACAACAACAAGAATTTGAAAACGTAACAAAAGCACAAACAAACTCAAGCACAAATACAAGCCAACTAAACAATAAAGAAAACTTAACAAGTGAAAATATTGAAAACAAAGAAAATCAAAAAGAAAACTCATTCGAAACGCAGTCACAATTGAACGAAGCAACAATAATGGTGCAAAAACCGTCGAATAATTCAAATGCTACGGTAACGGTAGTTACGTCGAATAACGCTAATATTAACGGTAACGGTAATTTAAGTAATGCGTCCGGTACGGTAACATCTGCTACGGGTTCCTCGGTCACCGAATTAAATGTCTCAAATCCCAATAATTATTTATACTACATGATGTCCAGCGGCCAATTTTCACCCTGCGATACCTTGGATAGTGGTACCGGCAGTGATTTGGAAAGCAATGGCCAGCAACAGCAGTCCTCACCCAATTTACAGTTGAAAAAATCTTTAAATTCTTCTTCAGCCTCCACCACATCTACAAACTCTAACAACTCTTTGGCGCCCTTGGAATTGCACTTGAAAACCACTAAAATAAGAGTAGCCAATTCCAATTCCAGCAACTCTTTGGAAATGCAACAAAGACAATGCTCCTTTACGGATAGTGAGGAAAGTGAAGCCTCTTCTCTCAGCTGTGACTCTTTACATTCCAATGAGTTCTTAAGACAATCCTCTACTTCACCCATACAATTGAAATCGAATTCCACAAATGGTTCAACCAAAAAGATTCAATCCTTTTTGCCCGATTCTTTGTTAAGGGAAATTAAAAATCTTAAATTCTCCTCCAATGATTATGAGGCCGAAAATGAGGAGGAAGACGATATTTTGCCGACTCTCAAGTCGGAAAATAAATCTGAAATGTTTGAATCCTTAAGCAATCAAGATTACATCAAATCCCATGAATTTATAGAATCACGTAAAAATCTTAACAATTTACCTACAACCATATCGTCCTCTCTGAAGCGAGCTTCTTTACCCTCCAAAACTTTTGTTCTAAATACCGAAGATGGCACTTTCATAGATACCAAAATGAATTCTATGCCCCGAACTTATGAAGCTGATAAATACTATAATTTCCATGTTAATGAACATGATAATTTCCGTAGTTTTGGCAATAATAATGGTTCTATATTGGGAACATCTTTGAATGCTTCAAATGGTGGTGATTCTTTGAGTATTTCTGAATATGAGTCTAAGAGTTTACATGATGATGTATTTGCTGGCTATAGAGATTTACGTTGTGGTTCAAATACTTCAACTATACGCTCGTCCAAGGGTACAGTGCGTGGTGTCAAGAATCGTGTGCGCAATGGAATAGCCACATTCTTGCAATTGCAGCAACCAAATATTAAGGTAAGTGAGAAACTTTGGGAATCATTTTTCTAAAACATAAAGAGACAAATTTTTTTTGAAAATTTTCTATAAAAGAATATATTCTTTTTCTAAAATATTTTCATTTTAGACATTTTTCTAAAGAAGAGTATCGTTTTAGATACTTTTTTTATAGAAGAGTATCGCTTTAGACACTTTTGTATAAAAGAATATAGTTTTAGATACTTTTATATAGAAGAGTATCGCTTTAGATACTTTTTTGTATAAGGTTTTCTTTTTTGAACGCTTTTCTTGAACGCTATTGAAGAGTGTAACTTTATATACTATTCTATAAAAGAGAGTCATTTTGGACACACTTTTTCTATAAAAACAGTTTTGTAGAAAAATATCTTCTTTTCTAAAATAATGCCATTTTAGACATTTTTCTAAAGAAGAGTATCGTTTTAGATACGTTTGTTTAGAAGAGTATCGCTTTAGACACTTTTGTATAGAAGAATATAGTTTTAGATACTTTTGTATAGAAGAGTATCGTTTTAGATACTTTTTTTGAAGAAGTGTTTCTTTTTTCAACGTTTTTCTTGAAAAGAGTGTTAATTAAGATAGTTTTCTATTGATGAGTTTAACTTTATACACTATTCTATAAAAGAGAGTCATTTTAGACACATTTTTCTATAAAAAACAGTTGTTTTTTAAACATTTATATAGATGTAGAATGTCTTCTTTGGAATCTGTCGTTTTTGAAATATTTTTATTAAATAGTATCGTTTTAGGCACTTTTTTATATAATAGTGTCTTTTTAGACTCTTCTTTATTGAAAAATAGTTTCTTTAGATATTTTTAGACTTTTCTTAATAGAAAACTCTCATCTTAAGACACTCTTATAATACATTTTGGACTTTTGAAATTTTCAATGAATGTGTCTTTAAAGATACTTCTTTACAGAGAAATATTACACTTCTATATAATATTTTCTTACAATCTTATTTTTTCAACCCTTTTTATATAAGAATGTATTTTTAGACTTAATAGCGAATCTTTTTAGATACTTTTCTTATACTTTTAAACAAAAGCGTTCTTTTAGATACTTGTTTTTAGAGAAGTGTTTGATTTAGCATATTTTATAAAAAAGAGTATAGTTTTGAAACATTCTTAATCGATTATAAGGAAGTGTCTTTTTGGATACTGTTGTTGTACATTTATCTTGAGAATAAAGTCTTTTTCAACTTGTTTCTATAGAACACTTTCTAGATATTTTCTACAAAAGAATGTCTTTTTATAAACCTCCTCTTCTTAGACACTTCTATACAGAATAGTGTTTGTTAATCACTTTCTATGGATGAACGATTTTTTGTAGAAAGAAATTAGATACTTCGATTTTTATTGGACTTTTCTGTAGAAATTCGGATATTGTCGTTTTAGAGGCTTTTTATAAAGAAGTATTTTCTTTAGTCTTTTCTGTGTTTTGGAGGGGAATGCCTAAGTTTTATGAGTCTTTTTTAGAAAGAAATTAGATACTTCGGCGAGCATCGCTTTTTAAAAGACTTTTCTGTTGAAAAGTATTAGATACTTGGACGAGTGTCGTTTTAGAGACCTTTTTATAAAGAAGTATTTTCTTTAGTCTTTTCTGTGTTTTGGAAGGGAATGTCTTCGTTTTTTTAGATTTTTTTGTAGAAAGAAATCAGATACTTCGACGAGTATAGTTTTTATGGGATAGTGTAGTGTCGTTTTAGCATAGTGTCGTTTTAGGGACTTTTTATAAAAAAGTATTTTTAGAAGGAAATGTCTTCGTTTTATTAGATTTTTTTGTAGAAATATATTAGATACTTCGGCGATCGGTATCGCTTTTATGGAACTTTCCTGTAGAAAGATACTGTTGATTAGATACTTCGAAAAGTGTCGTTTTAGAGACTTTTTTATAAAGAAGTATTTTCTTTAGTCTCTTCTGTGTCTTGGAAGAGAATGTCTTCGTTTTTCAGTCTCTTGTCTATCGAATTCGGAACATTCCTCAAAAAGTGTTTCCATTAGACACCTTTTGTATAAAAGACTATCTTCTTTAGATCTTTATACATTGGCGAGTATTCCCTTTCAACACTTCTCTCATTCATAGAGAGTCATCTTTAGAAACATCTCTGTAGGAATTCTCTCTTAAAGATTGTCCTGCTTAGAACATTATAAAAAGTTCTTTTAAAACTTTTCTTTACATTAATATATTGTCTGACATTTCTTTTCAGACGAGTGTCTGCTCTAGAAAGGTTTCTATAAAGCTTTACTACTTAAAACTCCTTCTATAGGAGAAATCTTTCTCTATGAATAACAATGTATTGTTTAAGGATTGTTCTAGAGAAAAAAGCTTTTTGTCAAAAAGTTTCTACTTAATAAAATATTTTTCTGGGAACTAAAGTTTTAAAAAATTGAATTTATTATAACAATTATAATTACATCTTTAAAAAAACAGTTTACTGAAAACTTCCTAAAAAGGTTTCATAAAATGTTTTTTTTATTAAAAATATATATTTTTATTTCACTAACTAAATGTCATATAAAATTTTTTTTGACATCTTGTCAACATGTATTTATCTACATTTTATGTCAAAAATTATTAAAACTATGTCAAAATTATTAATAATAAACAAATAGTGAGAAATATTAATCTTACTGCCGGACAGTTTAGCATAACAATGGCAAAAATAAATGTGTATAAAAAAACAACAACAAAAAATTTGCTGTAAATTGTTTTAACCTCGAAAAACATACAAAATACTCAGCAAAATAAAAACAAATGTTTCTATTCATTAAAAATTATTAATAAAGTTGAAAAATTGTTAAAAAAAACAAAAAAGTAAACAATTTTTATGGTTTTAGTTTTGCTTTCAAAGACAATTCTTCCGTATTTTTTGTTCGAAATTTTTAGCTTAAATCTATATAAAATCAAGTTTGTTGTTCAATATCTGTTTGAGAAAATTTAAAATTAAAAAATATATATCTTTAACCCTTATAAAAAGGTGTATTTTAGTAAATTCTTTTCTTTTGAAAAATTTTGGAAAACTTTCCCGAACACATTTTGGAGACTTTTCTATCGAAAAAGTCTCTTTTTAGAAACTTTTTTTAATCGCAGAGTAAGTTTTTGTGAAACATTATTGTTTAAGTGTTCACTCTTTTTTATAGAATAGTGTCTTTTTAGATAGTTTTTTGAATGCATTTCAATTAAAAAGTATCCTTTTACACACTTGTCTAGGGAAGAGTGTCTTATTGTAATTTTTTTAGATGCTTTTCTCTAGAAATGTGTCTTTGTTAGAATTTTCTCTGCAGAATAATAGTTTCTTAAAACCATTTTCTATAGAAGAGAGTTTTTCTGTCTCTTTATGGAAAGAGCTTTATAGATGTGATTCTTATAAAGTTACTACTGGGAGTATCAGTTTAAATACTTGTCTATTGCATACAGTTTTCTTAGGCGATGTTTAGGAAGAAATGTTTCTTTGACACACTTTATTTTAGAAAAGTATATTCTTTAGATATGTCTTTAACTCTTCTACAAACTCTTACAACTCCCTGACGCCCTTGGAATTTCATTTGAAAATCACTAAAATAAAAGTTGCCAATTCCAGTATCAGCAACTCTTTGGAAATGCAATAAAGATAATGCTCCTTTACGGATAGTGAAGAAAGTGAAGCATTTTCTATCAGCAATGCCTGGGTTCTCAAGACAATCCTCCACTTCACCCATACAATTAAAATCGAATTCAACAAATGGTTCAACCAAAAAGATTCAATCCTTTTTGCCCGATTCTTTGTTAAGAAAAATTAAAAATCTGAAAAATCTAATGAGAATGAGTCTTCCTCCTCATGCCCACTCTCAAGTAGGCATGAGTCAAATCGGAGATGTCTGAATCCTTAAGCAATCAAGATTACATCAAATCCCCTGAATTTATACAATTACGTAAAAATCTTAACAATTTACCCACAACCATATCGTCCTCTCTGAAGCGAGCTTCTTTACCCTCCAAAACTTTTGTTTTAAATACCGAGGACGGCACTTTCATAGATACCAAAATGAACTCTATGCCCCGCACTTATGAAGCCGATAAATACTATAATTTCCATGTTAATGGACATGATAATTTCCGTGGTTTTGGCAATAATAATGCTTGTATAATAGGAACATCTTTGAATGCTTCAAATGGTGGTGATTCTTTAAGTATTTCCGAATATGAGTCCAAGAGTAGAGATCTACGCTGTGATTCAAATACTTCAAAGAGAGAGTTCTTTAGAGATAGGCTTCTTCAGAGAGAGGCTTCTTTAGAAACTTCTTTATAGGAACGAGTATTCTTTTTCTCCAAAATATTCTCTTGTTTTCTTGTAAACTTTTCTATAGATTAATATATTGTTAGGACATTTCTCTTTAGACGAGTGTCTTCTTTTAAAAAGTTCCTTTCAAGAAAGTTTCCATGAAAGATTGACATTTTGCTATAGGAGAGCTGATCTTGTTGTTTTGCATTATAAAATTTTGTCTTCTTCCTAAGATTTGTTTCTTTTTAGAGCCTTCTAGGAAATGTCTGTATAGAATAGTTTTTTCTTAAAATATTTTTCTTTGGAAATTTTCTCTAGAAAATTTTCTTCGAAGATTACTGTTTGTCTCTAAAGTGTCTTTTTAGACACGTTTTGTAGAAGAGTGTGTTTTTGGTCACTTTTCTTTAGGCGAATAATTTTTTTTGTTAACTTTTTTAGAAGTGTTTCTCTTTTGTAAGAAAAAGTATCTTCTTTAGAAATTCATTAGAATTTTTTTTTCTGTAAAGTAATGACTGTTTAGACATTTTACTTTAAAATATTGTGTTTTAGCCGTTTTTCGATCTTGAGACTATATAGCCTATATTATATACAATATATTTTATACTATAGACTGATCTTTAGTCAAGCCTATAAAGTGATCTCTAAACCAGAATATAGAGGGATCGATAGCCAAACTATAGACTGAACCTTATGTAGTTATATGATCCGCCTTGATATAAAGTCATTACAAAAACGGATTTTCTTGTATAGAAAAGCATATACTAAAATTCTTTGATGTTTTTTTCGAAATCTGACTTCTATAGACATTGGTTTAAGTTTCTATGAAAATTTTTATGTAAATTTTTCTTTATGATTGATGTTTGAGTTCAAAAAAATTTATTATAAATTATGTTAAATTGATAATAAAACATTTTATTACCACACAACTTTGTCGCGCCTTACAAATCAGCCATGAAACCACGACAACTAATAAGAAATTCCAAAAATGCCACTTTTAAAGCAGCATGTTTAAAATTTTTAAATGAAAGTGAAATTTCTTTCAAAAAACTAAAACTCATACTAAACCTTTCCAAAATCAAACTACTACAACAAAAACTAGATGATGATGATGATAAAAAAGAAATGAAAGAAAAACAGGCATTTAAAACAGACAAAGAAATATGAATCAAACAAATTTAAAGTTAATTAAATGCCAATCACATGCGAACCAGAAACAACCACACAAACAAACCGAAAAAAATCACTTGTTAAACACCAAAATAAAATTTGGTAAAGTCTTTCTTAAATTTAAACAAAAAACCAAAGTTTAATAAGTAACACTTGACTTCATTAGGGAAAAAAGTCTCATCTTGCTTATAGTTTAATTATTTATTTATTATTTTGTGTAAAATAAGTGATTTTTATTTTCGTAATATTTATTTTTTTCACTTTAAATAAATATTTATTATAGTTTAAGTTTGTATGGGGTACGTGTTTGAATTTTTTTGGTTTCTGGTTGTTTTTTTCATTATAATTTATTATAGAAAATGAAAGTACTTGCATTTTTCTTCTTCTTCTTTTTCTTTAATTCCCAAAGTTCCCAAATATTAAGTAATTTTTATTTTTAACATTTATTTAATAAAAAAAAATTTATGCGTAATTTTTATATTAATGACTTGTCCGTCTGTCTTCTTTTACTTTGTGTAGTATTTCATGCACAATTTTCTTTAAACAATTTTTTTCTATTGTTTTTAAATTCCATACAATGTTTAGGTTTTAAAAACAATATCAATTTCCTTATGTTTTTGTTTATAGTTTAAAATTTTAAAGCTTTTCAAATGCGTTTTTTTTTGTGTTTTTTTTATGAATTTTTTAAAAATTTATTTTTATAAAACAAACATGTGTCTGCATAATGAAGAATAGTTTTTTTTTTTTTGAAATTAAGTTAAATTTTAAATACGTTATTTTTATTTTAAATAAACAGGAAATATATATTTTCAAATAAATATAAACTATTTTAAAATACAAATTTTAGTTTTACCTTCTAAATATTTAAGCAGGAGCTTTTTATAAAAATTTTTATTAAAAAAACAAAACCTTGTTCTTTTATTTGTATTTATGCAAAAATTTAAAAAGAATTGGATTTTCAATGTTGCTATTAAGGTTTAAAGTTAAATACAGTTTAGTATTTTAAAAAATATCACAAGTTATTATGATAATTTTTTAAGAAGAAGATTGTCTTCTTTTCGAAAATCATCTTTGAGATACTTTTTATACTCTACAACACTTTAGTGGGGAGGGTATATTGGATTTATGCTGATGTTTGCAACGCACAATAATATTGGTCTTAAACCCTCCTTTAAGATAACAATCAGTTTAGAATCATTTTCTGAATCGATTTAGCTATGTCCGTCCGTCCTTCTGTTCGTCCATGTAAACCTTTTAATCAAACTATAGGTCGCAATTTTGAAGATAATTTAGTGAAATTTGGTACATGATCTTCTAATTGTCTCAGGAATAAAGACTATTAGAAATAGTTAAGATCAGTACTTTATTTCACCTAGCCCCCATACAACTGAACCCCCGAAGAGAGCCTGTAAACCTTGTTATCAAACAATAGAACGTAATTTTCGAGATAATTCAATGAAATTTGGCACATGATCTTCTATGGTACCAGAGATAAAGTCTATTGAAAATAGTTATGATCAGTTCATTATTTCACTTAGCCCCCATACAACTGAACCCCCCAAAAGGGCTTGTAAACCTTGTAGTCAAACTACAGGTTTAATATATTCGCAACTTGACAAAAATCTGCAAAACTATAAGCCTTGATGACCCTCATGAATTGTATAATTATAGGACCTTATATGACCCTAGCCCTTATAAAAAACCCCTTCAAAATTTGACTTAAATGTCCACAGTTTTATTCAACAGTAAATGGCTAAAGTATATCTGAGGCAAATTACAATTGAACTTAAATGCTTTATTATGAAAACTAAATTTTATTTTTGCAACAGGTGGTAGGGTGTTATATAGTCGCCCTCGCCTGATTATAATTTCTTTCTTGTTTACAATTAAAATTATATTTTTGCAAAAATTTTTTTAAACAAAAAATCTTCTTTAAATACTTTTGTTTTAAAAGAGTTCATTTTTCTTTTTTTCTATAGAAAATTGTCTTCATTTTCTAAGAAGGAATGTCTGCTTTAGTTACTTTTTAGACACTTTTTTATATAAATTTATTTATTTTTTTTGAAACACATTTTAACAGAAACGAGTCCTTCTAGACACTTTTTAATTATTATAAAAAAACTTTTTAACAGAAACGATTCTTTTTAGACACTTGTTTTGTATTATATATAAGAGTTTTTTCTTTAAAAGAGTTTCTTTTTAGACTCTATTACGGTATGCCTTTTTAAACACTATCTTATACAAGATTTATGACATTTTTCTCTAGAGAAGAGTTTTTGTTAGAAACTTTATATATAAGACTGTGTTTTAGACACAATTATATAGACAAAGGTAATTTTATAACATTTTCTATAAATAAGTATGTTCTTTCGACATTATACTCTAGATTAGAGTCTTTTTGAGATAATTTTCTATAGAACAATCTCCTATTTAGACACTTTTGACCTTTTTAGCATCAATTCTATCGAAAGAAGTATTTTTATAAAATTTCTTTCCAAATAAGATATCATTCTTAAGAATAGAGTCTTTTTAGATAATTTCCTATAGATAAGTTTCTTCTTGAGACACTTTTCTGTAAAAAATTTCATCTTTAAACACTCATTCATATAGAAGTGCCTTCTTAAAACATTTTCTATTGAAAAGTGTTCTCTTTAGAGACTTATTGTAGAAAAGAATTTGTTTAAGACAATTTTATAATAGAGTATACTCTTAAGATAATTTTTTTTTATAGAAAAGTTTTCAATAAAATTGTGATTTTTAAAACATTTTTATGGAAAGGTTTGTTTTTAGACACTATTCTGTAGAGAAATCATTTTTTCAGACAATTTTCAATAGAGGGATGTCTTTGTTAGAGATCTTTTTATAGAAAGATAATTTTTTAAAGAAAATTCTACAGATGAGATTGTATTGAAACACTTTTCTGTGGAAAAGGTTCTTCTTAGAAATTTGTTTGTGAAAAAAAAGTATTTTACACTTTGACTTTTTACATTTTTCGACTTTTTGGACTATTTACGTATTTTTTCGACTTTTGACTGTTTTCGGGTTTTTCCGACTTTTTTAGAATTTTTGATTTTTTCACTTTTTTTTAAATTTTCAACTATTTTGGACTTTCATCTACTATTTTCAGATTTTCGACTTTTTCCGACTTTGTTCGTCTTTTCGACTTTCCAAATTTTCGACTTTTATTTATAAAGTCGACTTTTCGACATTTTTCATAGACGATATTTGAGTTATTGACTTTTTTGGAACAAAATAGTCGACTTCGACTTTTCGACAAAAAGTCGATTTTTCGAAAGTCGATTTGTAGAACGCTATAAAAGAGTGTCTTCTTTCGAAAAAATTTCTGTGTCCCTTTTAAGTCACAATTTCAAATAAGAGTGTATTTTTACTTTTCCATAGAAGGACTTTTTAGATGATTTTCTATAATAATTTAAACGTTCTTAAACTATTCTATAGAAGATTGTCAGTTTTTTAAGTTTGTCATTCCGTTTGTAATTTCTACAATTTGATTTCCCGCGTCCATAAAAAATACATGAATATTTTAGCTCATTCGATCAAGCCGTCTGTCTGTATGTTTGCTGAATTCAAATTTTCGAGATTCAAGTCTTCAATGGTTCTTGCAGACTTACGTTCGAAAAGATCTTTATTCCATAAATAATGGAGAAATGAGCAAAAATTTAAGCTAGAAACAAGAAATAGACATTAATGATAACCTATAAGAGGCTATTTTTGATAACTTTTCGTTCTTCAAAAGATACTTTTTGAGAAAACTATGTCAAGAAAAAAAATGTTTTAATATAAAGAATTTCTATAGAAAGCTTTAAAATTTTTAGTGCATTATTTTATTATCGAAATTAAGCTCAAGCTTATTTATGTTTTTTTTTTGCAAAAATATTTTATTTATTTTATACTATTTTCATTTAAAAAAAATCAATTTTTTTGTAAACTTTAAGTTTTGAACGACATTTTTCCACTTCATTACAAAACGTTTTTCTAAATAACTTCAATTGTATGTCAGTCATACATTCCCAGGCTTGTTCAAGCGCAAAATTTGCCACATACGATTTTTATTTAATTTATTTCTTTAACCAAAAAAACTTTGATTTTTTTTCAAAAATTTCGCAAAAGAAAAACAAATTAAATTGTTGACAATTTAATGATTTTGTTTTGTTTGTTGTTATTTTGTGTTTCTTGTATTTGTTTTTCTTACAACAGACACTTTTGCAATTTAATCATTATAATTTGTGTGAGTGTTGCTTTGATTTTATGTATGTTGGTTTTATGGTGAGACTTGTCAACAAAACTCCACATAAAAATACTACTTTAAACAATACTTAATAATAAAAAAAAAATGTGAACACTCACCATAAATAAGTGATTTTGTGGTTATAAGTGTTAAATGGCTAAGTCGTTTTTACAATTAATTGTGACATACATATACAGCATATTCCTTGCGTCAAAGCTTTCAGTAGATATTTTTTAATCAACATATAGGTTTTTTAATCAATATTTGCATTTTGCAGTTAGTCTATTATTGTTTGTGAACCACAGCATTATCGATTGTGGTAATATTCACACACACACACGCGTACATTAAGACTTGAGTATTTGCTGAACTGCAGTCATTGATTCCGTTAGTTTTTCACCTCTTTCAGCCTCTTTCTTTTATCAATTCTTACTTCTCAGATAACTGTAAGTGAGAAAGAAAAAAAAACACAATAAAATACTGTAAAATTAATTATTTTGTAAGATTTTGCATAAAATTAAAAAGATAATTAATTTTTGATTAAAATTACATTATTGAAAATTGCTGGAAAAGTGAAAATGCTTAATGCGTTAAATTAGCATTTTTCTACAAATTTAATGATTCCTTATTGTTAATTAAATAATTCGGAAAAAGTAAATTTTTTTCCGGAAATCTGATATGCACTGAACTAGAACTTAACTAGAACTGAACTAGAACTGAACTAGAACTGAACTAGAACTGAACTAGAACTGAACTAGAACTGAACTAGAACTGAACTAGAACTGAACTAGAACTGAACTAGAACTGAACTAGAACTGAACTAGAACTGAACTAGAACTGAACTAGAACTGAACTAGAACTGAACTAGAACTGAACTAGAACTGAACTAGAACTGAACTAGAACTGAACTAGAACTGAACATGAACTGAAACTAAACTAGAATTATGAAAAAAACAAAAGACTTAGGAAACATACTTTTTATACTGGTATCGACCAAAGTTTGTTTCTTACGTCTTTCGTTTCTAAACATTAACTTCTACACTAATCGAGAAAAAAAATAAAAGCTTTTCTTACTAATTTTTATTAATTTTTTTTTTTTGATTTGTCCCACGGCATTCTTTTTTTTTTTTTTTTTGCTTAATGCCAGCAAAAACCAGTCAATTACTAATTTTATATTTAAATTCAATTAATTTTAAAATTTTACAACATTTACTTACTGTTTAAATGATTAAAATCATTTAATTTTATTTTATTTTTTTTTTTGTTTTGTTATTGCTACACCATGATTATTCTGTGTTTAAGTGAAAGTCTTTTCATATAAAAAGTGGAGATTGTAAATAGTTGTGTTACTATTTATTTATTTATTGTTTTTTGTTCAAATACAATAATGTTTTTTCTTCTTCTCAATTTTATTTATACAACACGATTTGTTTGTATTTTGTTTTCTTTTGTTTTGTAAAATGTTTTAGTTTTAGTTATTTTCTATTTTAAAATTGTTGTAAAATTTTCTTACATATCTGATGTTTTAAACAGACTCTTTCTCTGTCTCTCTCTTTCTGTTAAATTATTTATAATTTTTTGTAGTAAAATAAATTATAATGATAATAACAATTTGATTTTCTTTAAATAACACTTAATCATATAAAAACAGTTCAAACGCCTATAAAAATATTTAAAAATTACTAAAAACAATTAACATCATTGTTGTTGTTGTTTTTTTTATTGATTTGCTTTTAATGTGTTGTTTTCGTTTAAAGAACAGTTATAAATTTTTAATTCTCCAGTATGGTTTTTTGTGTACATATTGAAAATGTCATTTAACATTTTAGTTCATGCAATAAAATGAAAGTTTTTTTATTTATCTGTTTTCCTTATTTAGAGGTATTTTTTTCGGTTATAATAGAAATTTTTAAAAAAGGAAAAATGTGCTAATAACTTGATAGTATGTATGCATTTTTATTAATAATTTTTTTAACACTTTTATTTGTTGTTTGTAAAAAAAGGAAGTAACCCAATTATTTAATACTGTATGCATTGCTATATTTGTATAAGAAAGAAAACAATTTAACAAATAAATAAATAATATGGGGAGAAATTGTTTAAAGATTTTTATAAAGCTTATAATAAACGCATGATCTACAAATAAAGGGCGTAAACATTTTTAAATCAAGGTCAGGGTAGATGACGTTCGTTCGATTTTAAATATAATTTTTAGTATTTTATTTTGTATACCTATCGATGTTTATAAAACAAAAGACTTAAGAAACAAACCTGAGATGGAGCTTTCTCAATAAGCTTCGTCCTTGAGTCAGGAGAATAGTATGTGACAAATTTCTTCAAATTATTATGAGAATTACGATCTGTAGCGTACTCACAAGGTTAACATGGATACACAGAAGGACGGAAAAACCTCCAAAAGTTATTATGAAAATATTTGCAAATTTCATAAAATCAACTTGACTGTTGCATTTTTAAAAAGTTTACATGGATACACAGATGTAAAGGCAGACAATGTATTCAGAAAATCATTCTGAGCAAATTGGTACAGAGCCCATATTTTTTGGTGCTACAAACATCAGCAAAATACCTATATAGTGGTGTAGGGTTTAAGTTTATTTATATAATAATTTTGCCTTTCAAGAAGTTTGTTTTTTAAAAGCTTTTTTTTATTGCAAAACATTATTTGATGTAAAAACTTTTAAAGTTTTTTGTTAAAATTTTTTTAGAACAAAATGTATTTTGAGTTCTTTTTTTGTCAGAAACAAAAAATTTATATAATAAAAGCTTTATTTAACTTGTTTTTGACAGAAAAAGCTTTTTTCTAGAAAAAGTTTTTTTTTTAAGTAGTTTTAAACACGTTCGATAAGAATTTTTAGTTTCTTTCTAGTTCTTCTGTCACAAAATAAGTTATAAAGCTTTTATTATAATAATTTTTTCTCTGAAAAGAAATCAGTAAAACTTTTTTGAAAAATATTCCTTCAAAAACCTTTTTTAATAGAAAATTTAGTTTTTAAAAAGCTTTATTGTAAAGAATTATTTGTTGTATAAATTTTAAAAGCTTTTTTGTAAAAATTTTTTTAGAAAGAAATGTTTGTTCGGCATATTTTGAGTTTTGTCAAAAACAAAAACTTTTTATATAATAAAAGCTTTATAACAGAAAATGCTCTCTAGAAAAAAGTTTATTTTTTAAGTAGTTTAAACACATTCAATAAGAATTTTTGACAATGTTTAAAAGTATTAAAAAATTTCTCTAAAAAACTTTTTCTGTTAACTTATAAAGCTTTCATTATAATAAGTTCTAAAAAGAATACAAATCAGTAAAAACTTTTTTGAAAAATACTCTACCAAAAAACTTTTTTGATAGAAAATTTAGTTTTATTGCAAAGAATTATTTGATGTATAAACTAAAGCTTTTTTGTAATAATTTTTTAGAACGAAATATAGGTCAACGATATTTTGAGTTTTTTTCAAAGAAAAACTTTATATAATAAATCTTTAAACTTATTTTTGTCAGAAAAGGCTTTCTAGAAAGAAAAGTTTTTTTTTTAAATACTTTTAGTTTTTAAACGAAAGCTTTTGTTTAAAGAAATATATAAAAAAAATTATTTTGTAAAATATCGTTAACAATACAGTAACAGTTTGTTTTGTAGAAAAGCTTTGTTGTACATTAATCTTTTTATTGAAAAGTTTTTCGGAAAAAAGGAATAAAGATGTTTTTATGCTTTTTTTAAAAACGGCTTTTCTAGAAACAAAAGTAGTTCAGAAAAAAGCTTTTTTAGAAGAGTTTCATTGTTCGAGCTTAAAAAGTTTTTAAACTAAAAAATTTTAATTTATTAAATAGAAAACTTTTAAACTTTTTATAATTACAAAGCACAAAAAGCTTTTTCTCAGAAAATGATTTTTGTGAAAAAAGTAAAAGCTTTATACTTTTTTATTATAATGAGAAATATTTTATTGTTAAAATAATATTTTTTTAAAGCTTGTGTGTTAGAAAGCTTTTTTGAAGGAAAAAGCTTTAAATTTTTTTGGGCAAAATTTTATGTATTTTTCGAAAATACAAAGAAAAATATTAAAGCTTTTTAAGCTAAATTTAATATATTTTCCATAAACATTTTACATTTTTCGCAATCAAGAAGGAAAAAGTTTTAAAACTTTTTTTTAAACAAAATTTTAAATATTTTTTAAACATAGTTATTTTTGTTAAAAAATTATACATCTAAGTATGTATTACAATAGGAATTTTTAACAAATATTTTGCCAACAAAAAGTATCACCTCATTTCTAGACAATTATCTCCTAGATTACCACGCATAAATGTCAAATAAATACAAATATTTAACAAATTGACAAACAATTGAATGACAGACAAATAAGCCAAGCCAACATCAAAAGCAAAATTATATATTATTAATAAATATTTAACAAAAATAACATTTTACTAAAAAAAATTTATATAAAAAAATCAAAAACAAACATATTTGACAATATTGGTAATAAACAAAGAAAACTCTTTGTTTTTTTTTTTTTTTTTTTTTTGCAATTTGACTCATCAAAAGTTAAACAAATATTTGACAGACAGCTTGTCGTAAAAATAAAATGTTAAATATATAAATATTTTACTGATTTTTTTACAAAATTGAACTAGATTTTTTTTGATGAATTTATTAACAATATTTTGTTTTAATTTAAAAAAAAACATGTGTGGGTTGTGGATTTCTTCTTAAACACCTTTTCTTTTTCATAACTGCATACACATGTTTTGTAAATAATCTTTATTATTTTATTGGTAATTGAATTAGTTATGACATGTTTTAACATGTTTTAAGTCTGATAAATGGAGGAGTATCATACATATGAGCAAGCTAATTGCTCAGAGACATTAATTGTCATTACAAGTGTAGGCTTACATACGGTTTATGGGGGCTTTTAGGTAAATTATTGGATTGAAAATGTAACTTAAACTATTTAAAGTTATTAAATATGTGGAATTAATGATAAATGAATGTTAATTTAAAATATTAACATATTTTGTGGGGAAATTTTTTCTTTCAAAAAATAAAACCCACTAAATAGAATAGAAAATTTGTTACCATTTGGTAAGTTATATTATTTTTACTCAAATTTTCTCAGACAATTTATTTAAATATAATAATTTTATTGTTTTTAGCCAAATAATCAATATTATGACATGTTTCTTAAACTCAAATAAAGCAATATGTGATTTTAAATCATAATTATATATTTTACATGAGAATAACATTTTTTTTAACCCCAAACAAACACTACAAAATTGTATAATTTTGTAATACATAATTTTTTGTAAGTTTTGCTTTAATTTTAATTGATGTTGGCCTAACACAACAATTTTGTTGTTAAAAATAAACTATTAACAAAATGTTTACAGAAAGCTTATAGAAAAAAATTAAAAAAAAAACTCAAATCTAGTTGTTTGTTACTGCAGTAGACATAATAGAAGAGAAAAAATATTAAGCAACAATTTACAAATAACTTCAACTGCATACAACAACAACTGTTTATGTGCAGTAAGCTAGTAACAGTAGTAACAATAATTTTCATACCAAGCAACACCTGTCAAATTTGTAAAATCTCCATCACAACTTATTTACGGTTTTTGTTTAAACAAGTATGAATTTATAGTCGGACATTGCCGACCATATGATACCCTACACCAGTCAGTATGTTAAAATTGTGGATTTTTTTAAATAAAGCATTTATTTTTTTATTGTGGAATATTTTTACTTATTGTTGACAAAAAAAAAACAGATTTTCTGCAAGAAGGCTCATAGGGGAGAAGGGGTAAATATGGGCCTATCCTTATAAATTCCGGTAGATGAAATAACGTCTACTTCAAAGTCATTTATGTAGATTTTAATCGTTTTATTAGTAATAATAAGTTAATTTTGACCTAATATTCAAATCTGAAGGGGAGTTTGTATGGGGGCTAGGGCCAAATGAGGCCCGAACACTATAAAAATTAGCGTTGTCATTATTGTTCTATAAAACAATTTTTTGTTGATTTTTGTTGACATTATAATACATTTAACGTAATTATGAGCCTAAAGGCCCGATCCGGGGGGTACGGTTGTATGGGGCTAGGAGAAATAATGGACCGATTTTAACCATTTTCAATAGCGTTCGTCCTTGAACCAAAAAAGAGTTGAAAATTGCGACCTGTTGCGTGCGCACAAGATTTACATGGACACACAGACAGACGGACGGACTGACAGACGGACATAGCTAAATCGACTTAGAAAGTGATTCTGAGGCGATTGGTATACTTTAAGGTGGGTCTAGGACCAATATTTTTGGGTGTTACAAACTTCAGCACAAACACATAATACCCTCCCCACTATAGTGGTGTAGGGTATAAAAAGAATGAGTACAGTAGGGTATGCATTTGTTTTAAATTTAGCTATTTTTAATTAAAAAGCTGAACTAGAACTGAACTAGAACTGAACTAGAACTGAACTAGAACTGAACTAGAACTGAACTAGAACTGAACTAGAACTGAACTAGAACTGAACTAGAACTG
>NC_060951.1:43676197-43678299 GCF_022045245.1 Lucilia cuprina | reverse complement strand
GTCTATAGTCTAGTCTATAGCCTAGTCTATAGTCTAGTCTATAGTCTAGTCTATAGTCTAGTCTATAGTCTAGTCTATAGTCTAGTCTATAGTCTAGACTATAGTCTATTCTATAGTCTATACTATAGTCTAGTCTATAGTCTAGACTATAGTCTTGTCCATAGTCTAGCCTATAGTCTAGTCTTTCTTTTTTTCCATTATTACGACTTTTCCGACTGTTACATTTTAAAATTTTTTTTTTAATTCTCTTTCTTTATTTTTGGAATATTTTAATTTTTTCTCGATTTTCGAGTAAAATAGATTATTTGATTTTTTTACTGATCAATAGTTGATCAATGTTTACATATTTGTATGCAATGCATTTTAATAAAATGTTTCAAAGTTTACTTATCCGAAAGCTTTAATCTTCTTCTCATATCAAGTAAATTACTAAAATGTGTCTGATCCCCAAAATTTTGTTTTAAATAAAGTTTTTAGTGTTAATTTCTTCTAACATGTTCATAAATCTAGCTCTTTTTTAATAATACCAGTATTAATTTGTTAAAAATTTGATTCTTTAAATGTCGTCATTTTAATAATCATATAAATATTTATTTATTATTATTATTTTTTTATTTCAAAACTTGTTTGTTATTTTTTTTAAGTTCTTTTTATAAAACCATAATTTTGCATAATACGTTAGACTAGTATGCAAATTTATGGGAGTTTTGTATTTTATATCAACATTTTATAAATTTATATTTATTGAAAAGATACTAACTCTTTGGATTTCTTTGAAGGTTAATAATTTAACAAATTTATTGGCAAACTGAACAACCTGTAGTTAAGTAATTAAGTTTTTGGTTAAGCTTAAATTATGGTTCGAAAAAAGTAATCAAAAATTAAAATATATAAGAAAATTATCAATAAAATAGGGGGTTAGGTTTAATAACAGCTAATTAAGTATAAAATGGAATAATTAGAAAATAATTAAAATATAAGATAAAAACTCAAAATAGAACTGTTTGAAAAGTCTAAATGATATTAGAAGAAGTAACATATTATTCTTGTAATATTAATATCTAAACTATTAAACAAAATAATCACCTTATTTAAAGATTTTATTAAAAACTATTACAAAACTATTAATAATTCAAAAATCATTAACAAAATTACAAAATTTCGCTTTGTTTAATAAAGCATAACTAACTTTCTGAATACTAAAGCGTTTTTACCATGAAATAAAAAAACGCAGTCTTACGTAAATTACGCACTTCGTGTTTAAAAACTCTAATTATTATCCGATAAAATTTACATTTTTATTTGTTTAGTAAATTTCTCCTCTATTGAAACTATTTTACAACTATTTGTTAAAACATTACTCATACGTCACGTAGTTGTTATAAAAAATAATAATCTTATTGCTTCACAAAAATCTTTTAGTATTAATGAAGGACATTTAAATTTTTATGTTGTCATAATTTACAACAACAACAACAAAATAACATAAAACAATAGCAAACGGCAACGACAACAACATTAAAACTATAAAAAGTAAATGCATAAATTTGTATTATTAAAACAAATGAAACGTTACATTTTTAGATTACAATCTTGAAAGACTGCAAATATGAATGCAGTGTTTCATCATAATCTACACATGTAATCATACATGAATATGTAGAAAATGTCTGTAAATAAATGTGTTTCTTTATGAAAACATACTCCCTCTCAGAGTCAATCCAGACATATGTGTCAAAACAATCAAAATACTGTCAACACTTTACACTTGCTAACAACACAATCAAAAGCAAAAAGTATTTTTGTTAGAGAGTGTGTTTGTATGTTACTATATTTTAAAGTTGAGTTTTTATTATTTTTGTAAAAATACATATTTTTATTAGGGTTATAATGAAAATTAGGCCCTATTAATACGTGTTAGCCAGTACAAATAAAAACTATATAAAATAAGTATTAGGTTATTGCTCCGTAGATTATAGTTCGAGTATAGTTCGGTTCACGTTCAGTTCTAGTTCAGTTCTAGTTCAGTTCTAGTTCAGTTCTAGTTCAGTTCTAGTTCAGTTCTAGTTCAGTTCTAGTTCAGTTCTAGTTCAGTTCTAGTT
>NC_060951.1:43673675-43676097 GCF_022045245.1 Lucilia cuprina | reverse complement strand
AATATCTACAACTTCCTTTATAGCTCCAATTGTGCTTTTCCCTTTTTGAAAACCATATTGCTTTGGAGATAATCCACCTTGTCTCCTTATCTCAATGTCTAATCTGGTGGATATTAAACTTTCAAATAGTTGTCCTAGTGTATTTATCATACACAAAGGTCTGTATGAACTTGGCTCATTTAGTGGCTTCGTCCCCTTCCGGAGTAGAACCAGCTTTTGGATTTTCCAACATTTCGGAAAAGTACCATTTATAAAGCATAGGTTATAGGCTACCACCTTTTTGAAAACCATATTGCTTTGGAGATAATCCACCTTGTCTCCTTATCTCAATGTCTAATCTGGTGGATATTAAACTTTCAAATAGTTTACCTAGTGTATTTATCATACACAAAGGTCTGTATGAACTTGGCTCATTTAGTGGCTTCGTCCCCTTCCGGAGTAGAACCAGCTTTTGGATTTTCCAACATTTCGGAAAAGTACCATTTATAAAGCATAGGTTATAGGCTACCACCAGACTATAGACTAGACTGTAGACTAGACTATAGACTAGACTATAGACTAGACTATAGACTAGACTATAGACTAGACTAAGTATGTAAGCCTCTGGCATCCCACTAAGTATCCACAAACCTCATGAAGGAAATGAACAAGACTAACAGCAACAAATTCTATTCTTGCGTTAAAAAAGTTTTTTTTAATGGTTATCCCATAAGCATCCCAATATAGGCCTATAAAGTCCTCCAAAAAATGTATAATATTTTTTCAAGCAAAAACTTGTAAAGTAGTAAAGTAATTTTCAATCTTATTTTCAATTTTAAATCTTCAAATCTATCTTGATTAATATAAAGACAGATTACAGAAAATCTAGAAAATACCACTATATCATTAATGTTTATTTCGCAGCTAAGAATCATTAATTTTGTACACCACTGTATCACCCATACAAACTCAACTAACGTTTTAAATTTCATTTCTTTCATTTCACAATTGATTATTTAAATAGTTTTTGTATTTCCCCTGCTAAAACGTTGACACTTTTTCCATATTTTTTCTTTCAGAGATTTTTTTCAAAAGTAGTCAACGGAAAAGTGTCCAGTAGTAAGTTGACTTATAAGTATAACAATAGACAAGTTGTCATTATTAAGTTTAAATATTTTCAACTTAAAACAAAGTTTTTTTGTTTAAAATTAATTTAAATTTTAAAATTATTTAATTAGTAGAGGGAAAAGCCATAACTAAAATGTAAATAAATAAATCAGTTAAAGAAAATTAACTGATGATTGATTTCACTTTTGTTATTTTAATTGTAACCAAAAAAAAAAAACACACAAAATCTAAGTCAAAGCAAGGGAAATGACATTAAGTAATTTGTTAAAGTTTTGCTGTAATGAGTATTTATTAAAACAAAAGTGGCCACAGGTGGTCTAAGACCGGTGACAGGAAATAATTAAAACAAAAAGTGTTTGTGCGATTGGCCAAATGGCAATGAGCGAATGAATCAATCTAAAGAAAACAAAAAAAAGTAACAAGTTTATTTCTTAAGTCTTTTGTTTGGAATACCAAAACTCATAATATTAATTGTGGTAAAAGGAAGGAACCACATTTTGTATTCTATACATTCACAAGTATGATTCATGTTCCATAAGGTGAATTTAAGCAATTAAAACAAAAAATTTTAAGTTTTAATGGAAAATTTTTACATGCTTAAAATAAACAATTAAATATGTAATAAACTCATGTATTGTTCTAAAACTAAATTAACTTTTAATTACTTAAGATTGAAATAACAACTTTATTAACAAGTTTTTATAACAAACAATTAAATTAAAAATAAATCATAATTGCAAATCAAAGTTATAATTACTTTTGTTCTACGTTTCCAAAATTCAAACGATTGTATTAGAAATAATTTTATCTCCCAAAAAGTGATCGATTTAAACAAATTTACAACTTAAATAAACCTATAATTAGTTGCACGTTTCATGGCTATAATTTCTTTAAATTTTAATAAATCATGAGTAGGCGCTTTTATATCTATTCGTAAAAATCATAAAATATAACTACGCACTAAAAATTTTATAATAAAATGCTAAAATTATGAAAAAAAACTGTAAAAAAAATTCTATAAAAATATTTGTTTGTTACAAAAAACTTCAAGTAATAAACATGTGTTTATTACTTTGCAAAAAGTATTTTTAAATAGGCACAGCATCAGTTATTTATTTCAAGCCCAACCTCTACTAATTTGTGCTGAAAAAAACTCCTGAATATTTAAATAATTTTTCAATTACAAAATAGAGCCTCAAGCTTAAAATAGTCTATAGTCTAGTCTATAGTCTAGTCTATAGTCTAGTCTATAGTCTAGTCTATAGTCTAGTCTATAGTCTAGTCTACAGTCTAGTCTATAGTCTAGTCTACAGTC
>NC_060951.1:43670610-43673575 GCF_022045245.1 Lucilia cuprina | reverse complement strand
AGAACTGAACTAGAACTGAACTAGAACTGAACTAGAACTGAACTAGAACTGAACTAGAACTGAACTAGAACTGAACTAGAACTGAACTAGAACTAAGCTAGAACTGAAATAGAACTGAACTAAAACTCCAAACTAGTACTGCAAACTTGAACTGAACCATTTGCACTCTCTTTGTTAATGTAATTATAGCTGGATTTCTATCAAGGTCAGAAGTTTAAGTTAGAAACATTATTAATAAACTTTTTTCTAATTTATTCCCATTGTTAAAAATACTATAATCAAAATACTAAAATAAATATCCCACTTACTTTTTGGCGACATACTTAAACTCTAAAAATAAGTTCCAGCTCGAAAAACTTGTAACATAAAAATTCCAAACAGGAAAAAATTATGTCAAATCTATGCTAAAAAATCCATAAAGAAATTCTTAAGCTAGCATTGATCATTTGCCAACAAGTTACTTAAATATTAATTAGAACACAATTTACACTTAAAGAAAAAACTGAATAAAAATCTTTAATAAATTTGGCTAGACAGTAGTAAATGAACTGGAACGGTTACATGGGCAGGCAGCATCAAAAACTAACAACGAAATTTGAGGCATTTTATATTGCTCAAAAAAATGCAATCAAGCTGAACTATTAGGCAAAATGTGATTGTTTGTTTTTTGTATTGGCTTGATATTTTACATTAGATATGAAATATTTCGTTAGAAGAATTATTAAAGTAACAAGATTTGATTTGATCTGATCTCAAAGCAATAGAATCATAAACATAAACTAGAGTAGTTGCAAACTTGCAACCAAATAATAATAGTTTGTTTTTGTAAGTGTGTAAACAGCCAGCAGCACCAGTTAAAGAATAATTGTTGGTTATAAGATCTGATCACAAGATCGCCAATTTGTTGGCACTTGCTGCACCACTACCAGGCCTAACTTACCTCATCCATCCAGTCATTGATAACAGGCAACAGCCTAATAGTCAATGGAATGGAAGAAGCAGTTGATAAAACTGAACTGAAACTGGAGAATAAACAAAAACAACGAAACAAAACAGTTCGATTGTTGGTGATTGCTGTTCGGTTCAAGTTGTATTAACAGTTAAACTTAAGCAACAGACACACAATCGCAACACCACAATATTAGCAATTACATTTGAGCGGCCAATAAAACAACAACAGAAAAATATACAATCTGTTTCTTTTTTTCAACAGATTTTGTGTAAAAAATACGTTGAAATATTGAAGAAAAAATACAACATAAAAGAGAAAGCAGGTCACTTGTATGACAACTTTAGGCCACTTTAACAATACAACACACATAACAACACACTCCAAAATACAAGATAAGACACACTGTTTGAGTAACTGACTCTCTGGTGTTGGATGTTGGATTCTTCAATTGTGCAGAATTGTGTATGGATGACTAGAGAGTCTTGTTTAATTGTTGTATGTAGTTGTTGTCTGTTGTTTGCTCGAATCTTCTTTGGACTTGTATTGAGTTGTTATGGTTTTGTTTTGCTGATTCAACCTGTGCCTATAACTGACTATTGGCTATTGGATTTGTAAACATTTTTTTCAGTTTAAGAAAAATTATTTTTAAATTTTGAAGATTATTTTAAGAGGTCAATGTCATTAAATTAGTAAGGCAGTGTAATAAAAGACATATAATTATTTTATTATTAAATTTTAAAGTTGAGTTTGAGACATGGAGAAACAAATTTTAATGCATTTTGCCATTGAATTCATCACCATAACTGTAATTGATTTAAAAATATTAAGTAAAAATCACGTATCTAATTTATCGATTACTTGAGTAGCAGAATTGTCGATATATACATCAATGATTAGTTATAAAAGTGTAACTGATTGTAGAAATGCCTATCGTAAGTTATTAAACAATTACTAATAACTAGAACTGAACTAGAACTGAACTAGAACTGAACTAGAACTGAACTAGAACTGAACTAGAACTGAACTAGAACTGAACTAGAACTGAACTAGAACTGAACTAGAACTGAACTAGAACTGAACTAGAACTGAACTAGAACTGAACTAGAACTGAACTAGAACTGAACTAGAATTGAACTAGAACTGAACTAGAACTGAACTAGAACTGAACTAGAACTGAACTAGAACTAGAACTGAACTAGAACTGAACGAGAACTGAACTAGATCTGAACTAGAACTTGAACTAGAACTGAATTAAAACGATTGTAGAATAGCCGATCGTAAGTTATAAAACAATTACAAACTTGTCGATATCTTATAATAGTCGATCATACACTTGGGAATCGATAACTAGTCAATCTCAAACATTTATTTCTTTTTTATCTTCTTAATTATACATCATGTTCAAAAAATAACAATAATTTCTGATAATTCATGCCAAAATCTTGTTTTACACCTTAAAAAAGAGGCCAATTAAATAATTTTTTTTCCTAAAAAATTATTTCTACAAATTGTATGTGTAATTGTTTATTTGTTTGTTACTTGTTCTTTTGTTTAATATAACAATTACTGGTATATTGTTATTTTTTTTGTTAAATAAGCAAATTGTTATTTGTTTCTTTTTTTATACAAAATAAAATATTTGTTCTTTTATTTATTGTTTATTTTTTAAAGGCTTTTGAACTTTAATTTCTTTGTTTAATGAAAAAATACTAAAAATTAAGAAAAGAACAAATAATCTTTTCTTAATGTTGTGCAAATAAATCACCGAAAGCTTTATGATTTTTACAAGATTTTGGTTAGAAGAAGTTTGCTTATAAAATTTACTGACAATGCAGGATTCAGATTAAAATTAGAAGAGTTAAATAACCTTCATCTACTCCATTCAATATTGACAGTGTAGAAAAAAGACTAGATTATAGACTAGACTATAGACTAGACTATAGACTAGACTATAGACTAGACTATAAACTAGACTATAGACTAGACTATAGACTAGACTATAGACTAGACTAT
>NC_060951.1:43663845-43670510 GCF_022045245.1 Lucilia cuprina | reverse complement strand
TCTATAGTCTAGTCTATAGTCTAGTCTATAGTCTAGTCTATAGTCTAGTCTATAGTCTAGTCTATAGTCTAGTCTATAGTCTAGTCTATAGTCTAGTCTATTGTCTAACATTTGGTCTATGGTATACATCGTTCGTCTAGATATAATTCAAAAACAAAAGACTTAAGCAACAAACCTTTTTCTTACTCCTTTAATAAATATTGTTTATGTATGCATTTTCTAAAAAGAGATACAAAATTTCAATTCACAATTGCAACTAACTAACGGATAAATATTAAAAATTAACCATGAGAAATGTATTTTCCCTAAATTTTCTATTTTCGTTGTGAATTTACATCGAAAAAGTACTTCTTTAAATTTCTTATTTAATAACACCTAAAACGTAATTAACTTGCTGTTCTTTTATTTGTTTTCCAATTAAATATATCTCATAACATTCTTTTACAGTATTTTTCTTAATTCTTTTCTGTGTTTATTTCTGTGTATTTGGCTTCTGTTGACCTTATTTTTTTCGTGTTTCTATTAAAGCAAACTTCCTACTGAATCCAACATGAAAAGAAATTTTTTTCGCTAACAGCTATACAATTATAAAAAGTTTATAAACAAAGAACTAAAGAAAAAATTTTTCCAAACCATATAAAATTAAAAAACTAACATTATTAGATTACTGCAAATGTAATCGGAAAAAGAAAAAGAAATTTTCTTTTAATCTAAAATGAAAATGAAAGAATTGTATAGAGATCATATAAGGCAAATTGGAAAAACTACAATATAATAACGCTTATAACTGTTAAAGTTATTGTTTTAATAATAGAAACTGAAATTATATGTGACTGAAAAAACACTTTCTTATGGACACAATTATGAAACAAGTCCGTCATCACTCTGCAATAGAAAATCGTCATTCAACGTATTGCTTGTTGCAAATGTCAGCGAGCAAACTTTATCATTCCACGTTTTAAAATTTTATTGTACTAAAACATTTTAATTAATAATACAAAAAAAGTTAAAACGGAATGTTTGAAGAAAAGCGTTTTATGATTTCTGTCCATTTCTTTGTAACTGCACTTTTAATTTATTCATCCAGAGTTTAAGCTATTACTATTAATTTTAACATAAATTTAAATTAAAGACCAGATTGAAGACTATAGACTAAAGTTAGGACTAGGCTATAGAATAGTCTGTAGACTAGGTTATAGACTTGACTATAGACTAGAATATAGACTAGACTATAGACTAGACTATACACCAGACTATAGACTAGACTATACACTAGACTATATACTAGACTATACACTATTCTATAGACTAGACTATACATTAGACTATAGACTAGACTATAGACTAGACTATAGACTAGACTATAGACTAGACTATAGACTAGATTATAGACTAGACTATAGACTAGACTATAGACTAGACTATAGACTAGACTATAGAATAGACTATAGACTAGACTATAGACTAGACTATAGACTAGACTATAGACTAGACTAGACTATAGACTAGACTATAGACTAGACTATAGACTAGACTATAGACTAGACTATAGACTAGACTATAGACTTGACTATAGTCTAGACTATAGACTAGACTATAGTCTAGACTATAGACTAGACTATAGACTAGACTATAGACTAGACTATAGACTAGACTATAGACTAGACTATAGACTAGACTATAGACTAGACTATAGACTAGACTATAGACTAGACTATAGACTAGACTATAGACTAGACTATAGACTAGACTATAGACTAGACTATAGACTAGACTATAGACTAGACTATAGACTAGACTATAGACTAGACTATAGACTAGACTATAGACTAGACTATAGACTAGACTATAGACTAGACTATAGACTAGACTATAGACTAGACTATAGACTGGACTATAGACTAGACTATAGACTAGACTATAGACTAGACTATAGACTAGACTATAGACTAGACTATAGACTAGACTATAGACTAGACTATAGACTAGACTATAGACTAGACTATAGACTAGACTATAGACTAGACTATAGACTAGACTATAGACTAGACTATAGACTAGACTATAGACTAGACTATAGACTAGACTATAGACTAGACTATAGACTAGACTATAGACTAGACTATAGACTAGACTATAGACTAGACTATAGACTAGACTATAGACTAGACTATAGACTAGACTATAGACTAGACTATAGACTAGACTATAGACTAGACTATAGACTAGACTATAGACTAGACTATAGACTAGACTATAGACTAGACTATAGACTAGACTATAGACTAGACTATAGACTAGACTATAGACTAGACTATAGACTAGACTATAGACTAGACTATAGACTAGACTATAGACTAGACTATATACTAGACTATAGACTAGACTATAGTCTAGACTATAGACTAGACTATAGACTAGACTATAGACTACACTATAGTCTAGACTATAGACTAGACTATAGACTAGACTATAGACTACACTATAGACTAGACTATAGACTAGACTATAGACTAGACTATAGACTAGACTATAGAATAGACTATAGACTAGACTATAGACTAGACTATAGACTAGACTATAGAATAGACTATAGACTAGACTATAGACTAGACTATAGACTAGACTATAGACTAGACTAAAGACTAGATTATAGACTAGACTATAGACTAGATTATAGACTAGACTATATACTAGACTATATACTAGACTATAGACTAGACTATAGACAATACTATAGACTAGACTATAGACTAGACTATAGACTAGACTATAGACTAGACTATAGACTAGACTATAGACTAGACTATAGACTAGACTATAGACTAGACTATAGACTAGACTATAGACTAGACTATAGACTAGACTATAGACTAGACTATAGACTAGACTATAGACTAGACTATAGACTAGACTATAGACTAGACTATAGACTAGACTATAGACTAGACTATAGACTAGACTATAGACTAGACTATAGACTAGACTATAGACTAGACTATAGACTAGACTATAGACTAGACTATAGACTAGACTATAGACTAGACTATAGACTAGACTATAGACTAGACTATAGACTAGACTATAGACTAGACTATAGACTAGACTATAGACTAGACTATAGACTAGACTATAGACTAGACTATAGACTAGACTATAGACTAGACTATAGACTAGACTATAGACTAGACTATAGACTAGACTATAGACTAGACTATAGACTAGACTATAGACTAGACTATAGACTAGACTATAGACTAGACTATAGACTAGACTATAGACTAGACTATAGACTAGACTATAGACTAGACTATAGACTAGACTATAGACTAGACTATAGACTAGACTATAGACTAGACTATAGACTAGACTATAGACTAGACTATAGACTAGACTATAGACTAGACTATAGACAAGATTATAGACTAGATTATAGACTAGACTATTGACTAGATTATAGTTCTTACTTAAGAGTGTCTTAACTTACAAGGAAGTATATGTCTACAGATTTTTATGTTCCCTCAAAATAAAGTTCGCATCTTTAGTCTCGTATTTGATTCATTATCTAACAGACAACAAAGTAAAATGCGTGTAATTTAAAACTTTTTTATGACGTAAAACGTAAAGTAAAAACATAAATTTTAAAATAAATTTTAAATTATGAATTTTAACACTTGATGCATTAATATCATGTAATACGATGATCATGCATGCAAATGCAACAATGTTGCTTTTTACAATAGAAAATTTTTGCTAAATAAAATATGGGAAAAACTTAGGTATTAAATAATACTGTTTCTTAAAATAAGAAATATTTATATGTATAAACAGAGTTTTCACAAATTTATAATAAAAGTTCATTAAAACTCTACAGTACTTGACTGTTTCGACAAATTCATGTTAAACATTTGCAAAAAAAAGAAAAGAAACACAAATACTAATTAAGTGGACACTTTGTTAAGAAACAATTTTATTTAAAATTCCTAAAAGGCAAGAAAACACCTTAAAGGTTAATCAACTTCAAAAGATGATACAATTATTTAATTTCTTTCTTTTTCAGTTGCTTTACATGCAAAATGTCATTAAAATTGCTTTAAATGGTAAAATAAAACAAACAAAACAAAACGGGGGAACCCAAAATGAGTAAAATGTCATAATAACATTTTATTTAATTACCAACAAACGTTTAGTTGCCGCTAAAATGTAGTTGCAACAATTCCAACTAACAACACAAAAGAGGAGGAATATAGATAAAACTTACAACTAATAGCTAATAAACCAGTTTTAAATTAACTACAGTTTAAATTAACTATCAGAGTCTTAATGTTGCATACTACAAAATGTTACCACCGTTAGTTACTTATTAAATAAATTATTTGTATTTTCAACACTTTTTTGTTTTTCCCTCTTTAATTTTTTTTGTTTGTTTGTTAAGATATCGTAATATTGATTCTTTTTCTTTATACGTCTGTATTACCAAAATGAAACTTGATTTTTTTTTTTTGAGTTATTTTAACTACTTACTTTATACAATTTTATTTGAATTATTATTTGCCATCTTAAGCTTTCAACATTTACTGGCATCTAATTATTAATCATGGCCAAATAGTTGCAATTCCCACTGCTTGTCTCGAGTCATCTTTTGTGAAGAAAATTGTTTCATCGCTTTGCAAAAAATGTTGCTACCAAATTTATTAAAATGCTTTCCAAACCAGTTGCAGTGTATATTGTGTCATTTATCTTTGTATTTCATTTCTTTGGAACGTTGAGCTCATGATTTCTGTATGTTTTATAGTTATTTTGAACTTTATGACAGCTTTGTTGAATGCATCAAAGAAAATTTGAATTGAATTGTTACTTAGGGGAGTGTGTGGAAGGGAAAGCTAGATAAATTTCTAACCTTGATCTAATTTTCCAACGTTTAATTAATTTCTTTTAATATATTTATAAGTATAGTGTGAAATATAGACTTGACTAAATACTAGACTATAGTCTAAAATACAAACTAGACTATAGACTAGTCTATAGACTAGACTAGTCTACTATAGAATAGACTATAGACTAGACTATAGACTAGACTATAGACTAGACTATAGACTAGACTATAGACTAGACTATAGACTAGACTATAGACTAGACTATAGACTAGACTATAGACTAGACTATAGACTAGACTATAGACTAGACTATAGACTAGACTATAGACTAGACTATAGACTAGACTATAGACTAGACTATAGACTAGACTATAGACTAGACTATAGACTAGACTATAGACTAGACTATAGACTAGACTATAGACTAGACTATAGACTAGACTATAGACTAGACTATAGACTAGACTATAGACTAGACTATAGACTAGACTATAGACTAGACTATAGACTAGACTATAGACTAGACTATAGACTAGACTATAGACTAGACTATAGACTAGACTATAGACTAGACTATAGACTAGACTATAGACTAGACTATAGACTAGACTATAGACTAGACTATAGACTAGACTATAGACTAGACTATAGACTCTTTTTTTATAGGACGTAGTGATAGTACAGTATCAACTAGTGGCCCCACGAATACCTCCCCGTCCCATCCCGGTACCACTTTCGCATTTCATCGGGGCAGACGATTTATATATCGCTATCCTACTCCCCCATCCTCATATGAGATTAGGGGTTCGGCGTTGCGATCAGATCTGCATTTCATTATATGTGTGATAAAATCTTGACACTTCATCCACGTTTCTTCGGATTTCAACATTTTCGAAACAATGTTTACCGGAGTTAATATAGTTCCAGTATATTCATATAAAGATCTCCTCATTTGGTTCCATTTTTCACATTGAAATAGAGTATGTTCTGCGGTATCTTCTTGGGATTCACAGTCTTCACAATATATATTCTCTTTTATCTTGAATCTTGTTAAATATGAGTTAAAATTTCCATGTCCCGTTAGTATTTGTGTTAGATAGTAGTGCATTCTATCGTGTTTTCGTTTTATCCAGCTTTCAATGTCTGGTATCAGTTTATGGGTCCATCTACCGCTTTCATCTGCTTCCCATTGTTCCTGCCACTTTGTTAGCAGATTGTTTCTTGCTTCCTCTTTTACATTTTTAATATATTGCGTATTGATGTCTAAACTTGTTGCTACATTCAATCTTTGCCATATTTCTTCTCGCTCCAATATAAGGAGGTCAACGGGTGGAATTCCGGAGAGAACTAAAGCTGCGCTTGTGGACACAGTTCTGTACGCTGATATTACCCTTAGGGCACTAACTCTCTGTGGTTTTAACAGTTGTGTGATTACACACTTTCTTTTCAAAGCTGATGCAATTATAGGTGCTGCATACAGCATTTGTGAGTGAACTACACTGCTTATGAGCTTCCTAGTGGAGTCTTTAGGTCCGTTTATATTTGGCATAATTTTTGTTAACACATTTGCAGTTTTTAGGGCTTTGTCTCGAATATTCTGTACATGTATATTGAAGTTTAATCGATTATCTAGTAGAACACCAAGATATCTTAAACTTTTGCTAAAAGTTATACTTTTATCTTGTATTCTTAGTTTTGGAGCTATAAACGATCTACGATTTGTAATTAATATTGACTCTGTTTTTTCGGCCGCTAATTTCAGACCATGCTCGTTTAACCACCTATCGC
>NC_060951.1:43655585-43663745 GCF_022045245.1 Lucilia cuprina | reverse complement strand
ATAGACTAGACTATATACTAGACTATAGACTAGACTATAGACTAGACTAGACTATAGACTAGACTATAGACTAGACTATAGACTAGACTATAGACTAGACTATAGACTGGACTATAGACAAGTGTATAGACTAGACCATAGACTAGATTACAGACTAGACTATAGACTAGACTATAAACTGGACTATAGACTAGACTATAGACTAGACTACAGACTAGACTATAGACTATACAATAGACTATACTTTAGACTAGATTACAGACTAGTTTACAGACTAGACTATAGACTAGACTATAGACTAGACTATTGACTTGACTAAATCCTACTGAAAACATTCTATTTTTTGGTACCATTAATTATGTTTTTTTCTTCATCTGCTCTCTTTTAATTATGCTTTCTGTCACCGGCCAACGCACAACAACCATAAAAGTAAATAAAATAAAACGTTTTCATTTAACTTTATTACCGTCATGATAATACAACAATTTATTAACAAAATTGAAAATAAATCAATTAAATTTGTTTAAATAGTTTTATTTTTATTTATTTTATTTAAACAAATGAAACATGTTTTACAAGTTGTTTATTTGAAATTAAAGTTATTTAAACGTCTCTCGTTAACAACGACAACAACAACCAAAAGTTTGATTGATTTCAGTTAAAAGTTGTTGTTGGTTTTTGTTGTGGCCATTTTAAACGGAAGTCGTTGTTTGGTATAAAATAAACACAAATGAGGAAAATCAATTAAACAGTCAGTCATTGACAAATTAATTATACAAAAATATTAAATTTATTACATCATTTAAGTAATTATATGCTACCATATTGTGGGTCTGTAAATGTATTATTTTTTTTAGTTATGAAAATATAGAATGTTTTTTTTGCAAAAAGTAAAAGAATAAAAAATTCTATATAACAGAGGATTTTAAGTAATAATGCTGATTAGAGCCCATCAAGTTCCATAATAAAGTGAAAAAGTAAAATAAATTAAAAATCAAAAAAGTGTAAAGCAGAGTTCATTGTGATTTTAACCCAAATTTTATTTTATTTATTTTTACTATTAATCATATCTTTAATCCGCCTTAATAAATGATTTAGCAAAATTACTTTCGCAGCTTCCTCTCTTTCACACGATATTTCCACAATAAAAACATTATTTATTTTATGACAACTATATTTATTATGAGATTTTTTTCTATAAATTCAACTCTCTACTGTTTTGGATTCGTTACGTTTGTCAGTTTCTAACTTAATTTTTATCAAGGTCACAATTATAGTTTTTTTGAAATAATTAAGATTTCTAGTGTTTTTGTTTTTTGTTAAAATTTTAAAAATAAACACGTGATCTTTATAACTGTCATGGTTTTAAAATGAAAAATCTAATTAAATCAGTTTCACTTATCTTCCAAACCTTTTTTCTTAAATTAAGGTCAATTTGTATTTTTAACAAATTATTTTTTCTCCCTTTTTAGGTAAGACGATAAATAGTCCAAGATGTCTTTAAGTAAAAAGTAGAATATCATTGTGACATAAACTAGTGAGTGAGTATGTAATGAGTGAGAATAAGCAGATAATTTAAAAAAATCTCCTAAAATTCTATAGTCCAGAATGTAACCAAGTCTTAAATCTACATTTTAATCTACTCTAGTTAATAGTCAATAGTCTAGTAGATAATACTATAGTCTGTATTATGCAGTCTATAGTAAAATCAATAGTCTAGTTTACAGTCCAGTATAGACTGTAGTTGAATTTATAGACCAGTCAATTGTCTATACTATATTATAGTTTAAAGTCCAGTATGGTCTATAGTCTAGTCTAGTCTAGTCTAGTCCAGACTATAGTGTATTCTATAGTCCAGACTATAGTGTATTCTATAGTCCAGACTATGGTCTATATTATAGTCCAGAATATAGTCTATTCTATAGTCGAGACTATAGTCTATTCTATAGTCGAGACTATAGTCTATTATATAGTCCAGCCTATAGTCTATTCTATAGTCCAGACTATAGTCTATTTTATAGTCCAGACTATAGTCTTTTCCATAGTCCAGACTTAAGACATTCTATAGTCCAGACTATAGTCTATTCTATAGTCCAGACTTTAGTCTATTCTATAGTCCAGACAATAGTCTATTCTATAGTCCAGACTATAGTCTATTCTATAGTCAAGACTTTAGTCTATTCTATAGTCAAGACTTTAGTCTATGCTATAGTCCAGACAAAAGTCTATTCTATAGTCCAGACTATAGTCTATTCTATAATCCAGACTATAGTCTATTATATAGTCCAGACTATAGTCTATTCTATAGTCTAGACTATAGTCTATTCTATAGTCCAGACTATACTATATTCTATAGACCAGACTTTAGTCTATTCTATAGACCAGAATATAGTCTATTACTTAAGACATTCTATAGTCCAGACTATAGTCTATTCTATAGTCCAGACTTTAGTCTATTCTATAGTCCAGACAATAGTCTATTCTATAGTCCAGACTATAGTCTATTCTATAGTCAAGACTTTAGTCTATGCTATAGTCCAGACAAAAGTCAAAAGTCAGACTATAGTCTATTCTATACTCCAGACTATAGTCTATTCTATAGTCCAGACTATAATCTATTCTATAGTCCAGACTATAATCTATACTATAGTCCAGACTATAGTCTATTCTAAAGTCCAGAGTATAGTCTATTCTATAGTCCAGAATATAGTTTATTCTATAGTCCATTCTATTTTATTGTTTAGACTATAGTCTATTCTATAGTCCAAATTATAGTCTATGTTATAGTCCAGACTATAGTATATTCTATAGTAAAGACTATAATCTATAATATATTCCAGACTATAGTCTATTATATAGTCCAGACTATAGTCTAGTCTATACTGTATATAGTTCACACTAAAGCAGATTTTTGATTTTTTACATGGACACACAGACGGACATAGCTAAATCGACTGAGAAAGTGACTGGTATACTTTAATTTGGATGTAGGGACAATCTATTTGGCTGCTACAAACATCAGCACAATCGCATAATACCCTCCCTATTATAGTGGTGTAGGGTATAAATATTTTTAAACATTTCAATTTCATTTTGTCTACAAATAACCCAATTAAATAGCATTTCATGACCCCTTACAATTCGACACGAGTCGGTCATAAAACATAATGAAACAGTAACAGACAGACATAGTGACTTAGCACACAAACAACCTTAACTTTCTACAGCTACAGCAACAACAGCAAATAAATACAGACCAAAAGTAAATGAAAAAAAAGCAATTGTCTTGCATTTATTGTTCAACATCCAAAATTAAAAATTTGTTTATAATCAAATAAAGTTTTATAATAGATTTTGTTTTCTTCATAATGTTGTTACTGTTGCTGTTGTTGCATAAAAGTAACGCCTGTGTTGTATCTACAAAACAAATTACTACAATTTTAATTTAATTTTAGTTTTATTTTTTTTTAATTTTTTTCTCCTGTAGCTTGCGTCTACTTAGTTTTGGTCCACAAACTGATGAAGTTGGCTTAAAGTGTTTATTAATTTTTTCATTTTTTTTGTTTGTCTACTTTTTACCAAGTCATAGTAATAATTTTTTAATGTTGACCATGGCTTAAATGCACTTTTATTTTAAATATATTTTTATGTGAGGTTTTTCGTACGTACGTTGGCTGAATGTATTGTTTGTTAACTTGGCTGTTGGTTGTGATTTTGTTCATTTTGTAGATTTGATTTAAGCTCTAGTTTTATTTTCGTTTTAGGGGAAAGGTAGATTTTTCTTTACAATAAACATATATTTTGAGTTTTTTTTTTTTCTATAATTTAAAATTGTGGGTTTGTGGGTCGTGTACCATTTTTATTATGTCGTTATTTGTTTTTTTTCTGTATTGGAATTTCATAGAACTTGTTTGTCACTTTTTTTGCTGAAAATTTGTAAAAATATGTTGTTAACATAATGGACAAGGTTAGAACCAGTATTTGTAAATATTTATTTTTCTATCGAGATTCTTATGTTTTTGCCACACGATATCGAAAGAACAAATTTGACTAGAATATTTACATACTACGTTTGCTTACAGTAGATATAGTGTAGTCTATAATCTAGTATATACTCTAGTCTATAGTCTAGTCTATAGTCTAGTCTATAGTCTAGTCTATAGTCTAGTCTATAGTCTAGTCTATAGTCTAGTCTATAGTCTAGTCTATAGTCTAGTCTATAGTCTAGTCTATAGTGTAGTCTATAGTCTAGTCTATATTCTAATCTATAGTCTAGTCTATACTCTAGTCTATAGCCTAGTCTATAGTCTAGTTTATAGTCTAGTCTATAGTCTAGTCTATAGTCTAGTCTATAGTCTAGTCTATAGTCTAGTCTATAGTCTAGTCTATAGTCTAGTTTAAAGTCAAATATTCTTTAATCATTTCCTTTAATAAAACCTGACCGCATTAAACCACTGTACCTTAAGTACAAATATAAAAAGGAGCTTTTTTCTCACAATTTTACTTGTTTTTTTTATTAAATAAATATAAATACTATATTTAATATTTATTTTCTTTGCCAAAGTAACCATGATCTTGATTCGTGACTTAAAAGGCCGGTTCAATGTGCCAGCCTAGCTACAAGCGAAGCAACCAGCCAAACAGCCAGCTCAACTGACTGACAGACAAACGGACTGACTAACAACCAACACACAAGCCCATTCGCAAATACTTGTAATAAACATATGAATTTGCTAGCAAAAAATTGTTTAAGTTAAAACCAAAATAAATAACAACATTAAAACACCTCCAAGGCAAACAAATAATAGTGTTAGACAGACAGAAATAAACAATAAGGACAGACGGAAAAGTGGACAGACAGGCAATATAAACTAACAAGAAAATAAACATATTTAAGACAGACAGACAATCAGGCACTTTTAAACATAAATTGTTGGTAATGGAAACTTATTGCTTGTTTGTCTGTTGGTTGCATGTGTGGTATGAATATTGTTAATCAGCTGCAACAAAAATTAATAATAATAATAATTACTTTTAATATTAAAACAACTAATATTTCGATGCCATATTAAAGTTGTATATAAGAAAAATATTTTATATATATTTATAGTTGAACTATGGAAAATGTATTGTTAATTAAGAATAAAGCATCCAACGAACAATTAGAGAGAGAGAGAGAGAAAGAAACGAACTGGGTGGTCACCAACGATTATAAAGTCCCCTATACTATAGACTAGATTATAGACTAGAGTATTATTTGACGATAGACTAGACTATAGCCTAGAATATAGACTAGACTATATACTAGACTATAGACTAGACTTTAGACTAGACATTAGACTAGACATTAGACTAGACTAGACTAGACTAGACTAGACTAGACCAGACTAGACTAGTCCAGACTAAAGACTTGACTATAGATTAGACTGGTCATAGATAAGACTGGCCTTATTCTAAAGACTAGACTATAGACTAGACTATAGACTAGATTATAGACTAGATTATAGACTAGACTACAAACAAGACTATAGACTTGACGATAGACTAGACGATAGACTGGACTGTATACTAGACTATAGACCAGACTAGACTATAGACCAGATTAGACTATATACTAAAGTATAGACTAGGCTAAAGACTAGACTATAGACTACACTGTAGACTAGACTATAGACTAGACTATAGACTAAACTATAGACTAGACTATAGACTAGACTATAGACTAGACTATAGACTAGACTATAGACTAGACTATAGACTAGACTGTAGACTAGACTATAGACTAGATTATAGACTAGACTATAGACTAGACTATAGACTAGACTGTAGACTAGACTATAGACTAGATTATAGACTAGACTATAGACTAGACTATAGACTAGACTATTGACTAGACTATAGATTGGACTACAGACTAGACTATAGACTAGACTATAGACTAGACTACAGACTAGACGTATAGACCAGACTGTAGACTAGACAATAGACTACAATCTGGTTTATTAACTTGTCTAAATTGTCTCCTATTGACTATCTATGGTCTAGAATTTATAATGTATCGCCTTGCCGTAGAGTGCAAACGTTTTCCTCAGCCTAAACCCACAATTTTCGTCCACTGCCTATATTTTACAAAAAAAAAACACTCAAGTTTAAAAAATTTCATTGAATTTTGTACGCCACCACATAAAAGCATAATTGCAAAAAATATATAGATAAATAATAAATAAATAATACAAGTTCATTAAATTCTTACACGCAATTTGTGTGTTTGATTTTTCTTAGTTTTTAAACTAAAAATTATAAATTTTTTCTGGCTTTTAAATGTTATGTAAACTGCACACTATGTACTCATACATATATTATAAATTTAATAACTACAGCTAAATCGTGCTGCAAGTACAAATTCATTAAAAAAATAAAAATAATGTTTTTCTTTCTTCATCTTAAAAACTCTTTTTCTCTATTTTTGTTTGTTTGGGGAAAGTCACAGATGTTTAGCTTTATTTAAAGGTTCAATGATATTGCAATGTGGTTTTTTCGTTGCGATGGGAGGAATTTGTTTGTTTAAGCAACAAAAAATTGTCATTTATTTAAATTTTTAAATAGAGAAGGGGTATCAAGTTTAAATGAATAATGACGTTGCGTAGATTGAATTATTAGAAAGACTAAAGTAGACACGCATTTCTTAAATTTTTTATAGTGGATTGAAAATTTGATATAAATAATAGGTTTTCAAATATTTATGACTGCAATTAAAAGTTGCATTTTTGCATAAAAATGAATATCATTAATTATTCGACTAAAAATACAAAAGACTTAAAAAACAAACTTGATTTAGTTTATCCACAAAATATAGGCTGAGTAGACAAATGTGTAAAGTCCAGTTTTAACAAAAAATCAAATTTAAAAGCAAATCAAATTGAGAAATAAATAAAAATAATAATTTATTACTCACATTACTAATTTAAAACTTGCAACTAATTTATAACCATCTAATTATAACGTTTTTTTTTTTAATTTTTCACCCATTTTCTTCATTACAGAATTACAAAGAAAAAGACTCAGGCAAAGTTGTGTTGTATACAACAAGTATGGGAATCATACGTGATACTTATGCAAAATGTTCAAATGTTAAACAAATCTTAAGAACGCTCCTGGTGAAATTCGAAGAACGTGATGTCTTTATGAGCGTCGAATATCAACAAGAAATCAAAGAACGCATGCATTCGGATGTTATAAAAGTACCTCAATTATATGTAGAAGGACAGCATATTGGTGTAAGTTCAATACAATAATATTATTATTCGTCAAAAATTACCTGTAAAGAAATAAGAAAAAAAAAATAAGAATTATAAAAATTATCCATCATAGTAATTATGGGGCGGGGGGAATGATAAACAGACTTTAACTATGAGACAAATATGACATTTTGATAGTTGTTTTTCATATTGAAACGAAACTTTAGTTTAAGTAAAAATAAAATACTAATAAAGATGAATGTAAGATTTGTTGAATGGTTGTTCAAAAATTATAAAAGAAACATGTTACCAGAAGTTTCCATAATTTTTTCTTGTTGTTGTTACTTCAACACTAAAGCAGATAACATGCTGCTGCCAAACAAACTTGATAGTACAATTTTTTTGTGTGGAAAAACAAGAAGTACAAGTTGCAGTCTCGTTTTATTTTTAAATGTTTTAAAATTATGGAAGATTCCTCAATTGCTACTTATAGGAATACAAAGTGTAAGGCAGACAGACACCCTACATTAAGAAAAAACTGATCTTTAGTTAAAAACAAATAGTAGACCATTGACAAGAGTATACACTAAACTTTGGACTAAAAAAAATTATATACTAAACTTTGGACTTTACTATAGACATGAATGTAGACTGGACTGTAGACTAGACTATAGACTAGACTATAGACTAGACAATAGACTAGAATGAAGACTAGACTATAGACTAGACTATAGACTAGACTATAGACTAGACAATAGACTAGACTATAGACTAGCCTATAGATTATACTATAGACTAGACTATAGACTAGCCTATAGACTAGACTATAGACTAGACTATAGACTAGACTATAGACTAGACTATAGACTATACTATAGACTAGACTATAGACTAGGCTATAGACTAGACTATAGACTAGGCT
>NC_060951.1:43652069-43655485 GCF_022045245.1 Lucilia cuprina | reverse complement strand
AAAAAGGCACAGTCTGGTACTTTTTCGTTCTTCAGCTGTTTTTTCTAATTTTCTGTAATATTGAGACTAGAATCTTAAAATTAAACTTAAAGAGTTCTCTAAAAGGGGGCGTTTTATTTTGTATGCTTTTTGGGGGGTAAAACAGGGAAAAACGGGTAAAATTGGTTTTTGCTATATTTTGTGAAAAATATCAAAAAAAAAAATTAAATAATAAACGAGAAATTTTATTCAAATTCATTTAGTCAATTTTTTTAAAAATTTTTTATTTACTCACACAAAATAAAAAAATATAGAATTAAATTCGGATAAATTGTTTGGTACTTTTTGAAAGCATAATTTTTCCGCAAACAAAGGAATGCAGGTTTGAGACGTAACTTTCCAACATTCATAAAGGTGTATTCCTGGACAAAATTTGGGACAATGATACTCTTTTTTATTAGAACTTTTCACAAAGGTAGAATGTATTTAATTCTACCCTTAATGAATAATATTATATATGGGAGACATTCTAGTTGAGAAGCACCAACGCTACATTCCTGCTCTAATTAAACTTTCTTGTTTTTTTTCAATTATTTCATGAAAATCATAGGACTGTAAAAATTTTTATTCCTATTTCTTCTGACGTGTGATAATTTCAGTTCTAGTTCAGTTCTAGTTCTGTTCGAGTTCAGTTCTAGTTCAGTTCTAGTTCAGTTCTAGTTCAGTTCTAGTTCAGTTCAGTTCTAGTTCAGTTCTAGTTCAGTTCTAGTTCAGTTCTAGTTCAGTTCTAGTTCAGTTCTAGTTCAGTTCTAGTTCAGTTCTAGTTCAGTTCTAGTTCAGTTCTAGTTCAGTTCTAGTTCAGTTCTAGTTCAGTTCTAGTTCAGTTCTAGTTCAGTTCTAGTTCAGTTCTAGTTAAGTTCTAGTTCAGTTCCAGTTCAGTTGTAGTTCAGTTCTAGTTCAGTTCTAGTTCAGTTCTAGTTTAGTTTTAGTTCAGTTTTAGTTCAGTTTTAGTTCAGTTCTAGTTCAGTTCTAGTTCAGTTTTAGTTCAGTTTTAGTTCTAGTTCAGTTCTAGTTCAGTTCTTTTCGTATGATTTCTGACTTTCATAATAGTCAGTAAAATTGTTATATATTGAGTAATTTTCGACATATAATATACGTATATATGTATATATTTAGTATTGATTATAATTATCCACTGTAAAACTGAAATTTATTTTTGCTTAAATATTTAATCGTCTAGTTATTGTAATACCAGGGTGAACTTAATTCCACTGGTTCTGTTGTTTGTGGTTCAATAGTTGTAGTTTCTGCGGCTGTAGATTCTGGCTCTTCTGATGTTGTTTCCGGCTCGGATGGTGATGTTTCTGTCGTTTCTGTAGTAGGCACTTCAGTTGTAGTAGTTGCTGGTCCTTGTGTGGGTATTTCTGAATTACCCAAAATACAACTGTTTAGATTGGCGTACGCTTCAGCTGATTCCTTTTCATATACACGTTTTGTATTGTTAGTACATCTGTACTCATCAGTTCTAATTAAGTAGTATTGTTCCCGCAAGGCAGCCAATTCTTGGGAAGCGTTGGCATTAATAGAGTACATGGTTTGTATGTTAGCAGCACCCTAGCGGTAGAAAAATAAGTAATTATAGAATGTATTAGTGATGGAATTAAAATTCTCTTAACTAAAAATGTTTAACTTACTCCATCAATATAACACTGAAATATGCCCTCAACATAATCACCTTCATTGCACTGACTCAACATGTCACATGAAGCTTTAGCAGCAATTGCCAAATTGTTACGTTCATCGTAAGTTGCTTCATCAGCTTTAGCACGAGCGGCATCTGATTCGTTTAAACAAGCCTGATAATTCGATTCATATCTTTTGGCAATCTCATTTATTAACGGTATATAGTAGTTAAAGCATTCCAAAGAACGTGCCGGATCCTGTCGCAATAGTTCATTGGAACGTGCCATAAAACTTAAGAGTCCACCATCCGACTCATAACCTATAAAATTGGAAGCATTTACAAATGCCAGCGCCATGGCAAAGCCTACGGCAATAACAAGATTTTCTTGAAATTTCATTTTCCGATACTTTAATTGTTTTTGAGTCGAATTTTGAATATCAACTATTTGAATTATTTAATTATTATATGGTTTTTATACTAATTACAAATCAAAATTTCAAGTATTTATTATTTTTTCTACTAATTATCTAATTAAATAAATACTTTAAGACTGTGTTATTAGGCCTCTTAAGTAGAGCAATTCTGTGTAAATTTCATTCATACTTCAAACTATGCACTTAATTAGCTTCCTACTTTAAAATTTTTTATGAAAGGTTCTTGGAAATGTTTTTATTTATATACTAGCTGATACCCGGTGTGCTTCGCTACCCCTATCGAAAATTCCATTCCAATTATTTATTGCTCGATATAGATATATAAATGTTAATAAAAATATACTAATTTTTTTTAGGTTTTCTAGAATTCAAACAACATAATATATATTTTTAATTTTGTTCTTGTTTCGGATACTTAGATATGCTGACTATAGTTTTATTTTTTAATTTTTCAACACTAACCAAAAACGGCGATATGACCCATATTGGAAATGTAATTTTTCCCAATATCACCGATTCTTTCAAACGTGAAATGTTCACAAAGTTTTTTATGTTAAATTTTAAGATTCTAACTCTAATTGTTTCTTATTTCTAATTAATTCCACAGGTGAAAGTCCGCCCTTTTTCCCCTAAATGTTCAGATGAATATTAAAGTTATTTGTTTAAAATTTAAAGAATCTAGTTCTATTAGATAAACGATTTTTTGTATTTAATTCATATGGGTGGCGTCGCCGACCCCCCTTCTCAGGTAGTCCGTCAATTTATTGCCCAAAATTTTTACACGGATGTTAAAGTCTTTCGTGCAAAATTTGAAGATGAAGATGAATTGTCCATACTAGCTGTTGCAGTTTCCGAGATACGAGACTTTTAATTCTTATTTTATATGTAGGCGTGGCTTTTCGACCACTTTAAATTTCAAAGTAATAAGTAGCCTAACCTCTTTCCGACATACAGGTTCAGCCGATTAAAATTCTATAAACTTTAAATATGCAAACATATAAACAAAAATTCATTTATATATATACATATATATAGATAAAGAAGATAACTGATATTTTTATTTTATAGAGGTGAGGTTAAAATAGTTTATAATTACTATTTTGAGGTATTTTTTATTGATAATAAAAAGTGAAAATTTTGGGAGATATAACAAAGATGTGTTCACCTCTAGTTAAATGGTTTCTGATTGAGTTTTAGTTTAGTTTTAGTTTAGTTCTAGTTCAGTTTTAGTTCAGTTCTAGTTCTAGTTCAGTTCTAGTTCTAGTTCAGTTCTAGTTCTAGTTCAGTTCTAGTTCAGTTCTAGTTCAGTTCTAGTTCAG
>NC_060951.1:43620048-43651969 GCF_022045245.1 Lucilia cuprina | reverse complement strand
CTAGACTCTAGACTAGACTCTAGACTAGACTCTAGACTAGACTCTAGACTCTAGACTAGCGTCTAGACTAGACTCTAGACTAGCCTCTAGACTAGACTCTAGACGAGAATCTAGACTAGACTCTAGACTAGAATCTAGACTAGTCTCCAGGCTAGACTAAAGACTAACTATAGACTAGACTATGAGCATACCAATGAACTAGACTAGACTATAGAGTAGACTAGGTTATAGACCAGACTATAAACAAACCAATGGACTTGACTATGGACTAAAGACTTGACAAAAGACTAGACTAAAGACTATACTAACGACTAGAATAAATACTAGACTATAGACTAGACGAAAGACTATTCTATAGACTAGTTGCAACTGTAGGATAAAAGAAGTAGCTTTTTTATTTAGAACTTTGGCACAATTCATTCCAAAAGATCGTTAATTATTCTTCAATATTGAATTGGGTTAAACTTTCCTTTGCTAATGTTTCTTAAATGCAAGTGTTCGCATTAGGATTTAATATTTTAGAATTAGTTTGTTTATTAAACTTTTTCTTTCTTATTTAACATGCAGCTGTTAAAATTGATAATGTTCAAAACAATTAATCATCATTATATTCTTTTTAACGTGTGTTTTATGTAAACTTAAAAAGAAAATTTTAACGTTTAAATATAAATCAGGAAGATAAACTAATTTTTTTAATAATTTCTTTATTCCGACAACCAATCAATAGCTAAATATTAGTTGTTTTCTTTTTTAATCCCAATTTATGAAAATTTTAACACATTGTCTAGTCATCTACTAAATAAGAAAATACAATTTTGCGTTATTGTTGTTTGAGATTAATGATCATTATTTGAACTTTAGTTGTTTAATGTCACAATTTTGTGGCATGTTGTACAAACTGTTTTTTTTTAGCTGATAATATCTAATAGTGATTTGGTTTGTGGACTGCTTTTGATTTATACTGTTAGCAATAGTTATAGGTAAACTTTGAATTTTTGTTAACTAAATAAGCTGCAAGGCTTAAGAATATTTTATTAGGAATTTGTTTAAATCTAATATTTCATGTTATTTTGTAGAATGTATTTTCGTAGTATATTTACAAGAGTAGCAAAAGTGTTGTATATTTGTTGTTGTATTTTATTTACAACATATAATATGGTGTAAAGCTTGCAAGCTTTTGTTGTTGCGATTGTTAGTCATTGACTTTAGTCGTTGCATATTTACCAGACTTTATTGTAATGGTTTTTACTCTTGCAAATTATAACGAATGTATAACATCGTAGATTTTTACGATTGCTTTATGTGATAGAGTAAACTATAGTATTTTTTTTTTGTTATACTTGCAATATCTGCAAGGGTGCTTTAATGAAATTAATTGTGTTTAATATTATTATCCAAACTGTTTTCTTAACTATTTTTAAAACATTTATCACTTTCTTTTGCAAACAATGTTCACACCTTCCTTATATTCAATTAATATTTGTTTTAACAATATTAATTGTCTATTTAGTTAAATATTATAAGTTTACAAATTGTAACGGTTTGCAGGTTATTTTACTTATTTTCTAATATAAAATAAAAAATTTAGTTAGATGATCTCTTTTCTTTACAAAACTAACATTGTTTGTTGCAATTTAAGCAACTTTTTCATTGAATATTTTATTGGGGAAAGGTTGAAATTTTGTTATTGCTATTTAAAGCTTTAATAAGTTTTACTCCAGCTGGCAATTGCTGCAACCAAGTATTGTAACTGTATGTGAGTGAGTATAAGTATGAAATTGTGCTTAATTTAGTTTTTCTTCTTTTTTGTTTTTTGAGTTTAACAAATTTTCACATCATTATTGATGGTGTGGTGAATAATTTGTAATTCAGCAAAAAAAAAAAAAAGTTAAAAGCATTAAGAAATTGCATTTATTATGGAGATAGAAAAAACATGTGTTTTGGAAAAATTGTTAATCTATGAGTTAGAGAATTGTTAATTAGTTTGTAATAAATTTCTAGATTTTGTTACTTAGATATAACAAAATCTATGCCATGAGATATCGGCAAAATATTGACCTTGAATTACATATTTAATTCTCTAATTTTTAATTTTTTTTGCAAACTGAAAGTATTTCTCATTTATTTAACAATCAAGTAAAAGTTTGATATATTTATTAAAAAAGAATTCGGAATTTTTGTTTTATATTAAAAAACAGTCAAAATTGGCCTAAATGTGCCATTTTAATACCTTTTTCTTTGCCGCCATTGACCCCTCAACTCTATTTAATGTTAATTAATAATATATTACAATCTTACAGTTCACGTTGTTCAAACACCAAAAAAAAATTAACAATTTAAAAATAAACATTCCACTTAAAATACACATAATCAGATTATGCTATTACACGTCTCTACGTAATTAACTGGTTTATTTGGCACGTCGTTACAAAGCGTTGTATGGACTCGTCTTGTCTTGAAGTTCACATCATTAACGTTGGTAACGTTTTCATTATACGATGTGTATTACCTTTTTGTTGTTGTTGTGTTTACTTTTTGCGCAAATATAATGTGCAACAACAAAAACAACATTAACGAAAAAAACAATGACCCCTTAAAATATAAATATTAGTTAATATATATAGTCATATGAGAGAGGGGAATCTACACTCGAAGAAATATTATGGGTAAAATAGATCAAAGTATAAAATGGGTTGTTGATTGAAGAAATCTCTGATTGAAAGAAAAAGGTTTCAAATGATTTGCATTCCCACAACATACATTTGGCTATTCCTTAAAATCCAGAGCCTCTGATGGTAATCGAACCTACGACCTCCTGACTGACAGATTTGACCGTTGTCAACCATCTATCGGAGGTATCTGCTAAAAGTTCACGTACGTCAAAAACATACTCATCAGCATCCCATTATTGATTGCAGTTTTACCAAGATCCAAGTAACATTTGGCTTTTCTTTATAATTCGGAGTCTCTGGTTGTAATCGAACCCACGACCACCTGATCGTTGTCAACCATCTATCGGAGGCATCTACTAAAAGTTCACGTTCGTCGAAAACATCAACATCAACCTCATCCTAATCTTAAATTCTATCTACATTAGACTAATACTAAACCTTCTCGTTTGATATTATCATGCGATTACCTGATTCACAATATCATGTGACTACTAAGGGATCACGTACTCCAATTATGTTTTTTGGAATTACCAAATGGATCCTTCTAAATAATTTTTGCAGGAGCTTTTGATAAGTTTCTTATTCATATCCTTAGATAAGATTTTTCCATACCTATGCTACAAATTTTGTCCAGGTATTAACAAGGTTCAAAATTATTAAAATCGGTTTTAATTCCTGAAATTAGGGTTTTATAAATCGAATTTCGAATAATCGAACAATCTACTTTTTGTCGAAAAAAGTCGAAAGTCAAAGTTTACTATTCTGTTCCAAAAAAGTCGATAACACGACTATCGTCTGTGAAAAAAGTCGAAAAGTCGACTTGGGAAATAAAAGTCGAAAAAAGTCAAAAAATGTCGAAAATAGTCGAATGGTAGGAAAAAGTGGAAAATAGTCGAAAAAAGTCGAAAAGTCAAAAATAGTCAAACATTCGAAAATTGTTGAAAATCGAAAAAAGTCGAAAACCGTCGACAAGTTTGAAATGGTAGAAAAGTCGGAAAAAGTCTGTTATTGTCGAAAAGTCGAAAATAGTCAAAAAGTCGGAAAAAATCGAAAATAGTCGAAAAGTCGACTATTTACAAAATACTAAAAGTCGACTTTTAACTAACTGAAAAAAGTTGAAAAATCAACTTTGCATAAAATACAAAAAGCGACTTTTAACTAAATGCAAAAAGTCGACTTTTACCTAAATGCAAAAAGTCAAAAAGTCGACTTTTCGTTTCAACTATGTTGTTAATAAATAACTAAATTTTACTGATATAAACAAATAATAAATATATATTGTATAACCAACTTAAATATAGATTACTCCATAATTGGCCGTATCACCCTTACAAGATCCACTTCCACAACTTACTTAATCGTCAATATTTAATGAATTAATAATGATATCGGGATAAAATTTTACTAAAATAGATTTTGTTTACATATTTGTAAATCACTCTGTGAAAATTTTGCAGTATTGACCCATATAAATACCAAAGGTGTACTATATTCAAAAGTAGTTAATCGTAACTAACTAATGATTTAATTATGATATAAAGATCAGTTCGCTGTTCCTAAAAGTAAGCAATAGTTTTTTTAAACATTTAAATTTTCACATTATTAATCAAATTTCTTCGAGTGTAAAATGTTTATTCACATTTCTATAATACACACATGTTTGTGTGTGAACAAAATTTCGCATAAACTCATGTGTAACTTATAACAATAGTGCGTATTTAATTATGTTTTTCACAAATTTCCAAATACCAGTCAATCACTTTATTTTATTAAAAATATACTTTAGATATGAACAGTACAAGAGCAACAACAACAATAATATACAATGGGCAATTAAAATTACAAACAAATGTCTATTTGGATGCGTTGTAAAGTTAAAATCTAAAATGTATTTATTTTGTGGTAAAACATCTTATCAGTTAAACAATTGATCATGGTAGAAAACAACAATTACAAACGTTATAAGTTAAACAGTGCAACATTAAGTGAAGGTTACTTTTGTAACAAGTTTTTGTTTAATATGTTGTAAGTGAGAGCATGTAGCATCTTGTGTTTAAAGTGGGGTATAGCAGAAATGTTGCAAATTTTGTCATTGATGCATTTTTTTGCTCAATTTCATTATATAGTTTATTTCCATTTTTCATGTATTTTTTCTCGTTCAAATGAAAGCAAATTTTTACTGTGTTTGTTTACACATGCATTTTGTTGATTAAACACTTTTTTGTGTAAATTTCACTTTCAAAATCTATAATGTAAAAAAAATAACACATCGTATGGATACTTAAATGAAAAATGACGATGATAATAATGATGCTACTTACTACTGTTTTTTTTTTTTTTTTTTGTATGGATTTTTTAAGTTTTTTTGTTTTATTCATTGTCGTTGTTATTGTAATAAGTTCAGCAACATTTAATGCCATCAGTTTTAAGTTTGTTCATGCAACATTGATCTCTGTTCGTCTTTACTATGTGTCTGTCTTGTATGTTGTTTATATTGCAGCTGTTCATTGAGATCACTGTGTTTGATAGTGTTTAACTTTGTGGTAGTATTTTTTTTTTTTTTTTTTTTTTTTGACTTTTTTGGGAAATGTTTGCTTGGCTTCATTATGAACAGTGAGAGAAAAAATAATCATTGTTTGTTTTTCTTCTTCATTTTTTGTTTTCGTTGTTTTGCAGTAATATCATGTATTACCACTTTAGTTTAAGATAACTTTGGTAACATGTTTGCAACATACTTGCAAAAATGATAATAATATAATAAATTAAAATATGTTGTTAGCATCCGTTGATCAAAAGTCCGAAGGATAGTGGTTGAGGAGAGTTTGAAGAAAGCTTTTAAATTTAATTAAGTTATTGTAAAGAGCGCTTAATGATCATCTTTTATTTGGCTAGAACTTTAAAATGATCTGTGTAAATACTATCAATTCAGTGTGAATAGCTCTACATGTCTAGCATCTGTTGATCAAAAGTCCGAAGGATAGTGGTTGAGGAGAGTTTTAAAAAAGCTTTTAAATTTAAATAAAGTTGTTGTAAAAAGCGCTTAATGATCATTTTTATTTGGCTAGAACTTTAAAAGTGATCTGTGTGAATACTATCAATTCAGTGTGAATAGCTCTACATGTCTAGCCATAAGGGTGATGATCAAATCTTATAAATTTAATATGAAAAAAAATTTTTCTTCCATGGATTCGCGCCTGATTAAAGGAATCTTTCTTAAGTGTCTGGATTGTTCATCTAAATGGATCACGCTTTACGTGTGCAATACGACATTGTTTTACTGTTGTATATCCGCTTCGTATGACAGCGACCATTTTATTAAAAGGTTTGACCTTAGTAACGATATTTTTAATGATTTCCTGACCAATAATGAGGACAAACTTGATTCTATATCAAACAGTAAGACGCTTTAACACAGATCTGAAAACGATCGAAATTTCGATCATTTTCGAATGTCAGACATTGGCTCCAGAGCTACTAAATGAATACACAGAAATGATCCTGTTGGGAAAGAACTGAACAATACGATGCTTAGTGTTATATCTAAACGCATGTTTTATAACAACATTGCACCGATCATGATCATCAAATCTTTAAATTTAGTGGGATAATGTGAAAGATCTTGTTTATCATTTACTAAAGCTGGTTTCTCTAGTGACAGGGACGAAGTGGGTTGAATGTCAGGTCGCACTGATAATGATTAATTCAAGTAGAAGTCATTAAGCTTGATAACAAATGCGAAGTTTCTCTTATTGTCACAAAATAATTATAAGTGATAAAAATACTCGATTGGGTCTATATCAGACGTCGGCGCTAGTATTGTTCTGACAACGAAGATTTTCGGCAAATTACATGTACACAACACGATCGCATACGAACCTCTAAACAAGAGCATCAAAAATACAAATATTTTATTTAGTTGCTTGACAGCATTCAACAAGGCAGGTTGATGTCGCTTTGTTAAAGAAATTGCAAACACAATTTGAAAAAACAAAAAAACAACTTGCAAAAGCAAGAGCATAATTTACAAAAACAACGTACACTCTAAATAATTTTCTAGAATGCATTGCAATGAAAGTAAATAAGTTAATCTTGTTTCATACTTTTTGTACATTTTAATTAGAAATGTTGTTTCTATTTGAAAAAATTATCATTCTTAAGTACATTGATTACACATTGTTTATAAATATTCGCATTTTACAGTAATGCAATTTAATCTTCAAAATTAAAAATAACCAAATATTTTTTTCAGTGCTATTTCAATGAAAAAATGCCAATAGTGTGTGGGTAGTGGTGATTTTTTTATCTGCCTCTCTATCCGCCGGTATATGGTCTATATAAAGGACATTTGTCTAGTCTGAAGTGTAGGATTCTTTTTCTAATGCTGAGTATCAAATTTGTTCTCAAACTATAATACCTATAATACAGATCTCTATAATACAGATCTCTAGATCGGAATAATACAGATCTCTAGATCGGAATATAAAACAAATTATCAGCAAAATTACATAAAATTTGCGCTCAAGCTATATATAACCGGTTGTCAGATCTATCAATGTTATACTAGCAATGAGAAATTGTTGGCAACAGGTAAAATTACAGATCTCTAGATAAGATATATAAAACATATTATTAGCGGGACTTGTTCAAATTTGTTAATTAGCTATGTATAAAAGACTGTCAGATCTGACAATGTACTGACAATGAAAATTTCTAAGCACTGATAAATTGTCAGTTCAGACAATTGAACGAAAATCTTATAATTTCATTATCAGACAATAATTTTATCTCCTAACAAAAATTGTCAGTTTACACTGTTGTCAGATTGTTTTATGGCAAAAGTTTTCAGATCCGCAGCTAGACACTGCCACAACTATTTTAGATTTAATTCGCTTTTTTTGTTTCTTTTAATGCAAAGTCAATGCTAATAGAAATAACTTATAATGATATTGTCAGAAGTAGGGTTCTATAATTCAAACGAAAAGTCGACTTTTCGACTTTTTTCATTTAGTTAAAAGTCGACTCTTCGACTTTTTGCATTTTATGAAAAGTCGATTGCCTTTTTCGACTTTTTCCGACTTTTCAATTTTTTTGGCTTTTTAACTATTTTCGACTTCTTTCGACATTTTTCCGACTATTTTTTGACTTTTTCCGACTATTTTAGAGTTTTTGATTTTTTTCCACTTTTTTAAAATTTTCGACTATTTTGACTTGCTTTTACAATTTTCTAGTTGTCGACTTTTTCCGACTTTTTCGACTTATCGACCTTTTCGAATTATCGACTTTTTTCGACTTTTCGACTTTTATTAACCAAGTCGACTTTTTTCACAAACGATAGTCGAGTTATCGACTTTTTTGGAACAAAATAGTCGACTTCGACTTTTTTCGACAAAAAGTCGATTGTTCGATTATTCGAAAGTCGATTTATAGAACCCTAGTCAGAAGCATTAAATTTACACATCTGACAATAAAATTACATACTCATCTTACAATGATATATAATGTGTCAGATTTCTGACAATATTATTGTTTTACTATATACTGACAATAGTTTTTCTGTCAAGATAAAAATTTAAAGTTAACAACATTGTAAGATCTGACTATTGTTTCTACATACAGAGCTTTACTTGTATTGGCAGTGTGTAGTAGAGTGAAATAAGAAACAAGTTTTTTTCCGTGTAGGGTATCAATTTATCTATTTATTCTTACAAACTCAAAAGTTGTATCCAATATCTTTGTTTAAATTTGACAATCTCATTTACAATGTATTGTTTGCTGTTGACATGATTGTATTTTACCGAAATTTGAAAATGTCAAGGTTAACTAATATTAACAAATATTTATTACTTTGTTTTGTTGTACTAAATTTAGCAATTGTTATCAGAACTTTGAGAACTTCTTGAGAGGGTTAAAAAAAAAAAAAAACATTTAATGAGAAATTTATATTTAAAGAATACAAATAAGATAAATCTTATGAATATAATATTTTATAAAACTTTAATATTCTATTTATTTTTACAGGATGCCGATACAGTAGAACGTCTTAATGAATCGGGTGAACTGAGACAGTTATTAAAACCCTACAAGGTATTTTATTATTGATCATAAACAAATTTCATAATTAATTTTAATATATTTTGACTTCTATTTTACACAGTCAATATCAACAACCTACACCTGTCAAACATGCGGTGGCTATCGTTTACTACCATGTCCCTCCTGTAATGGCTCTAAGAAATCCGTACATCGAAACCATTTCACAGCCGAATTTGTGGCACTCAAATGCATGAATTGTGACGAGGTGGGCTTGGTAAAATGTCACAACTGTTAGAAGACCAGACACTAAACACAGTTTGGCAACAGTGACCAACTAAACTGCCACACAATAGAAGCATTTGTTAAACATTGCGACAATGACAATGAAGTAATGTAATAGCTTGACAGTGTTAAAGTGGGTGACATAAAAAATCCGCGTAAAATTTTAAATAACTAATCGTAGTACCCTAAATGAAGTGTTAGAGAGAAATAAACCAAGAAGGCGTGTGCATGTAATTCTTTTAGCAACAGACAACGACTTTAGACTAGTGATTAAATTCTATAGAAATTTCTTTTACTTAAATAAATTAAAAGGAAATTTTATTTTATATATTTGTCTTTAAGCTTGTTTAAATAAATATATTTTTATATATATAAACTGTATGTTTTAAGCTGTAAGTGTGTGTAATTAGTTATAAATTTTATAATTATATATATTTTTTATTTTATTATTATTTCTTCTTTTAGTCTTTATAATTATTACCTTTAATTAACCATTTTAAATTTTAAGTTTTAAAAATTGTTGCAAAAAAAAACTATATAAAAAAATGTGCAATTTTTTTAATATATTAATAAGAAAATATCTTTATATATCTGCTCTTTAACAAAAAAAATGTAATTAAAAAATAATTTTATTTCTTATTTAACAAACAAACAAATCACAACGAATCACAGCAACTATTAACAGCAAACAGTGTAACGATTGTTAATTTACCTAATTATTCTAGTTAATCATAATAATAACATTTATATATATTTTTTTAAAACTTTTTTTTAATTTTATATATCATTTTATTTTTTTCTTTTTATATTTGCAAATAAAATCCCAGCAAAATTTTTGTGTGCCAACCAATTTATTTGAATGTGTCAAGTTTTAACTAACGTTGTAAAAAAGTTAACTCATAATCATTTTCTGATTCGATTTAGCAATATCTGTCCGTCCATGTAAACCTTGTATTTAAACCAGTGATGCCAAATAAAAGGATTTTTGCCTTTTTGTAGGGTTTTTTTTCAATTTCACATGTAGAGAAAAAGGAACAGATTTCTTACTTTTGTGAATTTGTAGGGATTTTTTTTATAGTCCATAGTTTTTAGTTAATAAATCTTTTTTTTTTGCAATTATTAGATAAATACAAATTTAATTTTAATTTAGATGAGAAACATAATGAACTTAACTATCTGAATCTGGATTTTAAATATCCCATCAAACATTTCTCTCAAAGAAACTTTTTTTCGATTATGCTTATTTTGTATAGCAATATATTATGACAGATCAATAAATTATGATTGCGAAGTCAATTTAACAGTGTCCGTCTGTCTGCTGAAATATATGTTTTTATACCCTACACCACTATAGTGCGGAGGGTATTATGCGTTTGTACTGAAGTTTGTAACACCTAAAAATATTGGTCCTAGACCCACCTTAAAGTATACCAGTCGCCTCAGAATCACTTTCTGAGTCGATTTAGCTATGTCCGTCCGTCTGTCTGTCTGTCTGTCTGCCAGTCTGTCTGTGTGTCCATGTAAACCTTGTGTGCACGATACAGCTCGCAATTTTCAAGATAATTTGATGAAATTTGATACATACTCTTTTTTTGGTTCAAGGACAATCGCTATTGAAAATGGTTAAAATCGGTCCATTATTTCTCCTAGCTCCCCTACAACTGTACCCCCCGAATCGGGCCTTTAGGCTCATTAGTACGTTAAATGTTTTATAATGTCAACGAAAATCAGCAAAAATTAGTTTTATAGAACAATAATTGACAATACTAATTTTTATTGTGATCGGGTCTCATTTGACCCTAGCCCCCATACAGACTCCCCTTCAGAAAATGACTTGAAGGTCAAAATTAACTTATAATTACTTATAATACGATTAAAATCTACATAAATGACTTTGTACTAAACGTAAATTCATCTACTAAAATTTATAATAATAGGCCCATATTTACCCCTTCTCCCCTATGAGCACTCTTTGTAGAAAATCTCTCTTTTTTGTCAACAATAAGTAAAAATATTCCACAATAAAACACATTAAAAGCTTTATTTAAAAAAAATCAAAATATTAACATACTGACTGGTGTAGGGTATCATATGGTCGGCAATGTCCGACTATAAATTCATACTTGTTATACCCTACATCACTATAGTGGGGAGGGTATTATACGTTTGTGCTGATGTTTGTAACTTACAAAAATATTGGTCCAATACCCACCTTAAAGTATACCGATCGATTCAGAATCATTTTTTGAGTCGATTAAGACATGTCCGTCCGTCCGGCTGGCTGGCTGGCTGTCCATGTAAACTTTGTGCGCAAGGTACAGGCCGCAATTTTCAAGATAATTTGATGAAATTTGGACCAAGCATGTTTTTTGGCACAGGGACGAAGCCTATTGAAAATGGTTGAAATCGGTCCATTATTTCACCTAGCCCCCCTACAACCGTACCTCCCGATTTGAACTTTTTATGCTATAATTACGTCAAATATTCTGCTATCTCTCTAAAAATTGGCACAAATAATTTTTATATAAGTATAAATGATACTGCAGATTTTCGTAAGGATCGGCCTATATTTGACCCTAGCCCCCATACAAACCCAACTTCAAAAAATGACTTAAACGTCTAAAATTGACTTGTAATCATTTGTATCGCAACGAAACACAACAAAACTAATTGTTATTTAGAAATATATCCTTTTCCCAAATTTACCGAGGATCGGCCCATATTTGACCTATATAGAGCCTTATTTAGAAATTTTAGTTTTTTATCAATAAATGGCTTAAATATTTTGGAATTATGGTAATATTCAACATAAAAGTTTCTTTACAAAAAATAAAAATTTTATAAAAAGTAAAAAATTTAAAAATATACTCATGGTGTAGGGTATTATATGGTCGGCCATGCCCGACTATACTTTCCTACTTGTTTTTTAATAATTTTTTTTTAAATTTTCGTATTTTTTAAATAATTTTATGAAATTATTTTTTAGGGACAACCAAGATATTTGGTAATGTAATTATCACTTAAAATAATTTTTTTTTCTTTGTTTTCAATCTAATGTTAAGATGTTAACTGATGGGTCAGGGTTAGAAAATTTATATGATATAAAGTTGAAATTAAACAAGTAAGAGTTCTATATTCGGCTGTGTAAATCTTTACCCTTTACCATGGTGTGTTAAAAAAACAGTCAGTATCAAAAAGTCCTCTTTTACATCACTTCGTTTGAGCTCAACAAGCTTAATTTCATATTTCTAAGATCAATATTATAGAAAATTAAAAAAGTACCTTTAAAAAAAAAAGTACCAAAAAGTTTACCTTTTTCGGTTCTCACCTAATTCCGACTCTTCATACATAATTTCATGTTTCTAGGTTCAATATTATAGAAAATTCAAAAATTACCTTTTGTAAAACGAAAAAGTACAAAAAAATCTCCTTTAATGTGTTCTCGTCTAGTCCGGGCTAAAGTAACAAAACTTTTTCGGACCTCACCCACTGTATATATTTAATTTTATGTTTGTAGTTTCAATATTATAGAAAACTCAAACAGTACCTTTTGAAAAGCGAAAAAGTACCAAAATGTTCCCTTTTATGGGTTCTCACCTAATTTCATGTTTATAATATAAAATTAAAAAATTGTCTTTAGTAGAACGAAAAAGTACCAAAAAGACCTCTTTTATGTGTTCAAGCCTAATCCGGGCTCTATATACGTAATTTCATGTTTCTGGGTTCATTATTATAGAAAACTCAAAAAGTACCTTTTGAAAATTGAGAAAGTACCTAAAAGTTTCCTTTTATTAGTTCTCACCTAATTCCGAATCTACATACTTAATTTCATGTTCCTAAGTTCAATATTACAAAATATTTAAAAAGTACCTTTTGAAAAACGAAAAAGTGTCCTTTTATGGGTTCTCACCTAATAGTGAATCTACATACTTAATTTCGTATTTCTAGGATTAATGTTATAGAAAATTTAAAAGTACCTTTTATAAAACAAAAAAGTAGCAAAAAGTTGCCTTTTATGACTTCTTACTTAAGCCTGGCTCCACAAACTTAATTTCATTTTTTTTAGCCAATAACAACACACTAGTGCTAACATGTCTAACAGAATTATTGAAGATTCGGATCGCGCTGATATCTAGGATTATTTTAGATAATAACTGATTTCAATAAACATTCATACGTATAGAGCTTAATCAACTCGCATAAGGATCCTGAATATATATACTTTATGGGGTTGCAAAATTATTTTATTGAAAATACAAACGGAATTACAAACTTATATATACCATTCTATAGACCATACTATAGACTAATCTATAGACTAGACTACAGATTAGATTGTATATACAATGCACTAAACGAAGACTATACTATGGACTAAACTATAGTTTAGATTATAGACTAGACTATAGACTGTTTACTAGACTATGGACTAGATTATTAACTCGGCTATAGACTAGACTATTAACTAGGCTATAGACTAGAGTTTAGACTAGACTGTGGACTAGGCTTTAGACTAGATTTTAGACTAGACCATAGACTTTAAAATACTTAGTCTAGACTATAGACATATTTGTTCCACAAACATATTTATAAAGATTATGGTTTATGATTGTAAATATTAAAAACAAGTAGGAAAGTATAGTCGGGCATGGCCGACCATATAATACCCTACACCATGAGTATATTTTTAAAATTTTTACTTTGTATAAAGAAGTTTTATGTTGAATATTATTCCAAAATATTTAAGCAATTTATTGATAAAAAAAATTGGGCCGATTCTCGGTAAATTTGGGAAAAAGATGTATTTTTAAATAACAGTTAGTTTTGTTGAGTTTCATTGCGATACAAATGGTTACAAGTCAATTTTAGACTTTTAAGACATTTTTTGAAGGGGGGTTTGTATGGGGTCTAGGGTCAAATAAGGGCCGATCCTTATGAAAATCTGCAGTGTCATTTATACATATGTAAAACTTATTTGTGCCAATTTTTACAGAGAGAATAGAATATTTGACGTAATTATGGCATAAAAAGTTCAAATCGGGAGGTACGGTTGTATGGGGGCTAGGTGAAATAATGGACCGATTACAACCATTTTCAATAGGCGTCCCTGCGCCAAAAAACATGCTTGGTCCAAATTTCATCAAATTATCTTGTAAATTGCGGCCTGTACCTTGCGCACAAAGTTTACATGGACAGCCAGCCGGACAGATGGACGGACATGTTTTAATCGACTCAGAAAATGATTCTGAATCGATCGGTATACTTTAAAGTAGGTATTGGACCAATATTTTTGTATGTTACAAACATCAGCACAAACGTATAATACCCTCCCCACTATAGTGGTGTAGGGTATAAAAATCAACAAAATATTGCACAATCTACAATTATAAAATAGTTCCTTAATTTATTTGTTACTAGACAAATAATTTGTTTTATGACAAATCTTATAATATTATTTAATATTTTTGCAGAGATTTTATCTTTATTATTTAGCAAAATTTAAACTTTTTCATTTTTAATCTAATGTTTGTAAGGCACAATAATATTGGTCCTGTATCCTCCTTTAAATATACCATTTGGCTCAGAATCATTTTCTGAGTCGATTATCCTTATCCGTCTGTAATCTAACTACAGATTGCAATTTTAAGAATAATTCAATGAAATTTGGTACATGATCTTCTATTGACCCAGGGACGAAGTTTTTTTTTTAAATGGTTTAGATCGGTCCATTATTTCAATAGGGCTTGTAAACCTTGTAATCAAACTAATCGCAATGATCTTTTTGGTACCGTAGACGGTACCCGCCGAATCGAAATAATTCTTACTGGTATCTCTCTTACTAACTGTAAGTTACTAGTTCAAAATGAAATCAAATGACTCAAATCAGATGGTTCCATCTGTCTCAATTCAAGGTCTATCTGGCTTGTATACAATGCTTCTAGGTCAAGCCTACTATTAGGTTTTCGCAGGGAATATATAAGAATGCTGGTAACAGTCATAACGGAACACTCACTGTATTATTGGCAATCAAGTCTGGAAAATGGGTCTCGAATCAAGAAGTATAATCAAATGGACTCCTACGACAACTAAGTTAACACAATGGGACCGCAACTAGGTGGACCGATGTGAGCTCTCATGATAACCTTAAACCTAAAACATTATTCTTAAACAAAGATTGATTTGTTACATTTCAAATATTTGCTTGATAACCCGACATTTTTTATTAAAAAATCACTTTTCTTTGTAAAATACTAAAACAATTTTGTTTGAAATTCATTAAGAAAATTTTATTGCAACATATTTGCAATTAACCTTGATTACCTGTAATTTTAATATGATTTCATTATTTTTTGCTAACTTAAAGTCGATTCTCATACGATCTTTGTGTATAAATTCCATAAAACTTTATTGTGAAATACGTCGTGTTGTTCACATTTATATTCATTGATTACATAAAATGTAGTTCTTAATATCAGTATGAATCAATATTTATTGTTATTGAGCAATAAAATCAACCATAGTATTTAATCCATAGCAACCATATTACATGTGAGTCGTCAATTGATTTAGTATTTAACAAGAAATTTATTTCTCTCAACAACAATTACATGGATTAATTTGTTCATTTATTAAACTTGATGAAGAACAAATGAAATGGTGGTTCTATAACTGAGAAAAATTGCATTAAAAAAAATTCTTTTGTAGTTCTTGTAATGATTTTTTAATTTATAATAAATATTTTTGTTTGTTTCTTTTTTTTGTATAAATTTATTAGTTTATTATATTTCTAACAAAGTGTTAGTTGTATTGAACGAAGTAAACATGTTTGTTAAATAATATTTAGTTGTTCCACACATGAGAGTACAAAGTCAAGGGTGTATAAGTGATTATTGTTTTGTAATTGTAATTTATCGATATTAGTTGATAAGGAGAGGAAAACAGGTGATTTTGGTACCTTTTTTTGGCCCTTTATAACTTTTGAAATAATTAACATAATTAAATTTTTAAAAATATTTTTGATACATCTCCCAAAATTATGAGACACCTGTTTCGTACTTTTTTAAAATTCAGTTCTTTTTGGGTGTAAAAGGGAGAAAACTGTATTTTTGGTACTTTTTTAGTACATTAAGAAAACTTTTTCGGTTTATTGAATTATTCCTATTAAATTACGAACTAACTCTAACATGGTCATGGTCTTGACTGAATAATATTCTCTAAGTGGGAACTATTTGGTACTTTTCTATTCTTCAAATGGTACCCATTAGATTCTTTATAATGGTTAACCGGAACACTTATTAAATGAGAATTTATTGAGAGAGATTTTTGTACTTTTTCGTTTTTCCTATGGTACTTTTTGATATTTTTACGATATTGAACATAGTTAGGGTAGCGAAGCACCCAGGGTATGCTAGTTACAATATAAATTAATTTTTTTGGTTATATATTTTTCTCTTTTTCTTTTGATAGCTGAACTATAAATTATTGATTCATTTTATATAAAATAATTTCAGTCTTTATCTTTTGAAGTAATATGTTTAGTCCAAAGGTCCAAAAAAACATACTTACGTATAGTATGTAGGTCTTCGCCATGACTGGTAAATCTTTAGCGTAATAAAGTGGTAATAGTTTGATAACCTTTGATTTGCTTTTGTTAGCTTTATGTTGTCCCAAAATCTAATTTATGATATATACTTATAAAGATAAGATCGGGTCCTTAATTGATTTAAAACAATGATTTATGATATTCGATATGTTTAATAAAGTATTTTGAGATTTTCATGAGTTTTTTACGATAAAGTTATTTTCGGAAGCGGTCTTTATATTGGAGCTATGGTGAATTATAAGATGATCCGGAAAAAAATTTTGCTTAATACAACATATATTTTATTTTAATAGAAAATTTTCGATAAACTTTCTTATTATAGAAAATTTTCGATGCAATTTTATTTTTATACAAAAAATTCGATACAATTTTCTTTTTATACTAAATTTTCGATACAATTTCGTTTTTATAAACAATTTTCGATAAATTTTCGTTTTAAAGAAAATTTTTGATAAATTTTCTATGCAATTTTCTTTTTATAGAAAATTTTTGATGAAATTTTCTATTTATGGAAAATTTTTGATGCAATTTTCTATTTATGGAAAATTTTTGATGCAATTTTCTTTTTATAGCAAATTTTTGATGCAATTTTCTTTTTATAGAAAATTTTCGATGCAATTTTCTTTTTATAGAAAATTTTCCATGCAATTTTCTTTTTATAGAAAATTTTTGATGCAATTTTCTTTTTATAAAAAATTTTCGACATAATTCCGTTCTTATAGACAATTTTCTATGCAATTCTTTTTTCGTTGCATAATTTCGATAAATTTCCTTTTTATAGAAAATTTTCTTTTTTATAGAAAATTTTCGATAAATTTTCTGTTTTATAGAAAATATTCGATAACTTTTTTTTATAGAACATTTTTGATCATTTTTTAATAGAACATTTTCGATAAATTTTCTTTTTATAGAAAATTTTTGATAAATTTTCTTTTCATACTAATTTTTTGATACAATTTCGTTTTTATAGACAATTTTCGATCAATTTTCTTTTTAAAGAACATTTTTGATAAATTTTCGATGCAATTTTCTTTTTATAGAAAATTTTTGATGCAATAGCGTTCTAATAGACAATTTTCTATGCAATTTTTTTCCATAGCATATTTTCGATAAACATCCTTTTTATAGCATATTTTTGATAAATTTCCTTTTTATAGAAAATTTTCGGTAAATTTTCTTTTTATTGAAAATTTTTATTTTTTTTTTATAGAACATTTTCGATAAATTTTTTTTATAGAAAATTTTCGATAAATGTGTTTTTATAGAACATTTTCGATAAATTTGTTTTTATAGAACATTTTCGATAAATTTGTTTTTATAGAACATTTTCGATAAATTTGTTTTTTATAGAACATTTTCGATCATTTTTTTTTATAGAACATTTTCGATAATTTTTTTTTTGTAGAACATTTTCGATAAATTTGTGTTTATAGAACATTTTCGATAATTTTTTATAGAACATGTTCGATAATTTTGTTTATAGAACATTTTCGATAAATTTTATTTTTTTTTTTTTGAAAATTTTCCATAAATTTTCTTTTTATAGAAAATTTTCGATAAATTTCTTTTCATTTTTTTTTTGAAAATTTTCGATAGTTTTCTTTTTTTTAAATTTTCGATAATTTTCCCTTTTAAAGAAAATTTTCGATAAATTTTCTTTCAAAAGAAAAATCTCGATAAATATACACATTTTTTGATAAGTTTTTTTATAGAAATTTTTTCATTTAAAGAAAATTTTTGATAAATTTTCCTTTTAAAGAAAATATTCGACAAATAAGTATTTTTTTAAAGAAAATTTTCGAAAAAATCACTTTCTGAGGAAAATGTTTAATAAATTTTTCTTTAAAAATAAATTGTCAATAAATTTTCTTTCTAAAGAAAATTTTCAACAAATGTTCTTTTTATAAAAAAAATTTAATGGATTTTTCTTTTGATAGAAAATTTTTATTAAATTTACATTTTGTATAAAAATTTTCTCATATTTTCATTTTAAAGAAAATGTCTCGTTTAAAGTGTTACTGTTCATAGAGTAATAAAATAAAATCTCTACAACTGTACGACCTGTTAATTGTTGAAAGAAATAACATCATGTTTATTTAAATCCACAATTTTTAATTTAAAATTTATTATTTAGCTGAAAAAAATTCTTTTCCATTTAAATAAAATATTTGTATTTCAATAAAAAGTTTTCATTAATAATGACAGTTAAGAAGTGTTTACGTTTAGTTGTTGTTTATTTGTTGGATTTTTATTATTGGTATTTTGTGTTTTTTATATTGTTCTAATCGTAAACATACATATTATTTTACTAGTTATATCTGACACCTGCTAACAATTTTATGGATAATTATGGTAGTTATTTAAGTAATATGAGAATCTAGAATTTAGATATACATATACACTTAGATAAATTAAAGGGTAAATTTGAGAATGAAAGATGTGAGTGCAAAATAAGATTGGTTTATAGATAAACAAATTGTTTTTAAGTTTAATACTTATGTTATGTACATAAGTATAAACTCAGTTCTAAAAAGTGGAAGTTTAAAAAAAAAATTAAAATAAAAAAAATATTTTTTCCATGTAGTTTTATTTCAAAAATTCTACATCTTATATATTTAATCACATAGTAAATGCTTATGTGTGTTTGTTGGTTTCAAGTTTATTTGAAAAAAAACAATTATTAGTTATCTATGGTTACAACGAACACAATAAAATAGACAAGAGCAACAACTACTTTATAGCATAAACAAGCAATTATTGATAATGTGCAATGATGTCCCAGATTTGTGTGTATGTTTTAAAACACCCTACCGTAGAAATATTGAATAGATTCTTCTTATATTTCTTATTGTAACCCCAACTTCTGCAAATTTATTTTGAACTGCACTATAATTGAACTAGAACTGAACTAGAACTGTAAATTGACTTTTTTCTTGTTCCTATACAATCGTTTTATAATAAACTTTAATAAAGGTAATATTAAAAGTAGTCAAATACTTAAAATTTACGTGGATCTACGTTAGTATAATTAATTAGCGAATAAAATATCTTGTTTAATGGCCTACAAATGCAATCAGATATATCATTAAGTAAACAGTAATCAACTACTAATCTAAAGTTTCATTGTTTAAATACAATTTGTAAAAAAGTTTTGTTTTTAACTACCGAATTATTTCTATATAACAATTAATACAGATAATTTACAAAACTCTATTATCTTATAATTATTTCAGTAAAAGTTCCTAGAATTGTTCCTATTATCTTATCCGAACAAATATTATTTTTTAATATAAACACAATATTAAATCACGTGTTACAATAAATGGTAACAATGTAACCAAAAATTACTAAATGTGGTTTAAAATAGAACAATCATTGCTAATCGATGAAGTACTTTTTAGTAAGAAAAGTATATGTAATGTGCTAATTTTAATTTATCATTGTATCACCCAATTTTTATTTGCAGTCCACACACATTGTGAACTGAACTAGAACAGAACTAAATCTGAATTTGATCTGAAATAGAAGTGAAATAGAAGTGAACTAGAACTGAACCATAAGTGAACTAGAACTGAACTAAAACTGAACTAGAACTGAACTAGAACTGAACTAGAACTGAACTAGAACTGAACTAGAACTGAACTAGAACTGAACTAGAACTGAACTAGAACTGAACTAGAACTGAACTAGAACTGAACTAGAACTGAACTAGAACTGAACTAGAACTGAACTAGAACTGAACTAGAACTGAACTAGAACTGAACTAGAACTGAACTGGAACTGAACTAGAACTGAACTAGAACTGAACTAGAACTGAACTAGAACTGAACTAGAACTGAACTAGAACTGAACTAGAACTGAACTAGAACTGAACTAGAACTGAACTAGAACTGAACTAGAACTGAACTAGAACTGAACTAGAACTGAACTAGAACTGAACTAGAACTGAACTAGAACTGAACTAGAACTGAACTAGAACTGAACTAGAACTGAACTAGAACTGAACTAGAACTGAACTAGAACTGAACTAGAACTGAACTAGAACTGAACTAGAACTGAACTAGAACTGAACTAGAACTGAACTAGAACTGAACTAGAACTGAACTAGAACTGAACTAGAACTGAACTAGAACTGAACTAGAACTGAACTAGAACTGAACTAGAACTGAACTAGAACTGAACTAGAACTGAACTAGAACTGAACTAGACTGAACTAGAACTGAACTAGAACTGAACTAGAACTGAACTAGAACTGAACTAGAACTGAACTAGAACTGAACTAGAACTGAACTAGAACTGAACTAGAACTGAACTAGAACTGAACTAGAACTGAACTAGAACTGAACTAGAACTGAACTAGAACTGAACTAGAACTGAAACTAGAACTGAACTAGAACTGAACTAGAACTGAACTAGAACTGAACTAGAACTGAACTAGAACTGAACTAGAACTGAACTAGAACTGAACTAGAACTGAACTAGAACTGAACTAGAACTGAACTAGAACTGAACTAGAACTGAACTAGAACTGAACTAGAACTGAACTAGAACTGAACTAGAACTGAACTAGAACTGAACTAGAACTGAACTAGAACTGAACTAGAACTGAACTAGAACTGAACTAGAACTGAACTAGAACTGAACTAGAACTGAACTAGAACTGAACTAGAACTGAACTAGAACTGAACTAGAACTGAACTAGAACTGAACTAGAACTGAACTAGAACTGAACTAGAACTGAACTAGAACTGAACTAGAACTGAACTAGAATTGAACTAGAATTGAACTAGAACTGAACTAGAACTGAACTAGAACTGAACTAGAACTGAACTAGAACTGAACTAGAACTGAACTAGAACTGAACTAGAACTGAACTAGAACTGAACTAGAACTGAACTAGAACTGAACTAGAACTGAACTAGAACTGAACTAGAACTGAACTAGAACTGAACTAGAACTGAACTAGAACTGAACTAGAACTGAACTAGAACTGAACTAGAACTGAACTAGAACTGAACTAGAACTGAACTAGAACTGAACTAGAACTGAACTAGAACTGAACTAGAATTGAACTAGAACTGAACTAGAACTGAACTAGAACTGAACTAGAACTGAACTAGAACTGAACTAGAACTGAACTAGAACTGAACTAGAACTGAACTAGAACTGATCTAGAACTGAACTAGAACTGAACTAGAACTGAACTAGAACTGAACTAGAACTGAACTAGAACTGAACTAGAACTGAACTAGAACTGAACTAGAACTAGAACTGAACTAGAACTAGAACTGAACTAGAACTAGAACTGAACTAAAACTGAACTAGAACTAAACTAAAACTAAACTAAAACTCAATCAGAAACCATTTAACTAGAGGTGAACACATCTTTGTTATATCTCCCAAAATTTTCACTTTTTATTATCAATAAAAAATACCTCAAAATAGTAATTATAAACTATTTTAACCTCACCTCTATAAAATAAAAATATCAGTTATCTTCTTTATCTATATATATGTATATATATAAATGAATTTTTGTTTATATGTTTGCATATTTAAAGTTTATAGAATTTTAATCGGCTGAACCTGTATGTCGGAAAGAGGTTAGGCTACTTATTACTTTGAAATTTAAAGTGGTCGAAAAGCCACGCCTACATATAAAATAAGAATTAAAAGTCTCGTATCTCGGAAACTGCAACAGCTAGTATGGACAATTCATCTTCATCTTCAAATTTTGCACGAAAGACTTTAACATCCGTGTAAAAATTTTGGGCAATAAATTGACGGACTACCTGAGAGGGGGGTCGGCGACGCCACCCATATGAATTAAATACAAAAAATCGTTTATCTAATAGAACTAGATTCTTTAAATTTTAAACAAATAACTTTAATATTCATCTGAACATTTAGGGGAAAAAGGGCGGACTTTCACCTGTGGAATTAATTAGAAATAAGAAACAATTAGAGTTAGAATCTTAAAATTTAACATAAAAAACTTTGTGAACATTTCACGTTTGAAAGAATCGGTGATATTGGGAAAAATTACATTTCCAATATGGGTCATATCGCCGTTTTTGGTTAGTGTTGAAAAATTAAAAAATAAAACTATAGTCAGCATATCTAAGTATCCGAAACAAGAACAAAATTAAAAATATATATTATGTTGTTTGAATTCTAGAAAACCTAAAAAAAATTAGTATATTTTTATTAACATTTATATATCTATATCGAGCAATAAATAATTGGAATGGAATTTTCGATAGGGGTAGCGAAGCACACCGGGTATCAGCTAGTATATAAATAAAAACATTTCCAAGAACCTTTCATAAAAAATTTTAAAGTAGGAAGCTAATTAAGTGCATAGTTTGAAGTATGAATGAAATTTACACAGAATTGCTCTACTTAAGAGGCCTAATAACACAGTCTTAAAGTATTTATTTAATTAGATAATTAGTAGAAAAAAATAATAAATACTTGAAATTTTGATTTGTAATTAGTATAAAAACCATATAATAATTAAATAATTCAAATAGTTGATATTCAAAATTCGACTCAAAAACAATTAAAGTATCGGAAAATGAAATTTCAAGAAAATCTTGTTATTGCCGTAGGCTTTGCCATGGCGCTGGCATTTGTAAATGCTTCCAATTTTATAGGTTATGAGTCGGATGGTGGACTCTTAAGTTTTATGGCACGTTCCAATGAACTATTGCGACAGGATCCGGCACGTTCTTTGGAATGCTTTAACTACTATATATACCGTTAATAAATGAGATTGCCAAAAGATATGAATCGAATTATCAGGCTTGTTTAAACGAATCAGATGCCGCTCGTGCTAAAGCTGATGAAGCAACTTACGATGAACGTAACAATTTGGCAATTGCTGCTAAAGCTTCATGTGACATGTTGAGTCAGTGCAATGAAGGTGATTATGTTGAGGGCATATTTCAGTGTTATATTGATGGAGTAAGTTAAACATTTTTAGTTAAGAGAATTTTAATTCCATCACTAATACATTCTATAATTACTTATTTTTCTACCGCTAGGGTGCTGCTAACATACAAACCATGTACTCTATTAATGCCAACGCTTCCCAAGAATTGGCTGCCTTGCGGGAACAATACTACTTAATTAGAACTGATGAGTACAGATGTACTAACAATACAAAACGTGTATATGAAAAGGAATCAGCTGAAGCGTACGCCAATCTAAACAGTTGTATTTTGGGTAATTCAGAAATACCCACACAAGGACCAGCAACTACTACAACTGAAGTGCCTACTACAGAAACGACAGAAACATCACCATCCGAGCCGGAAACAACATCAGAAGAGCCAGAATCTACAGCCGCAGAAACTACAACTATTGAACCACAAACAACAGAACCAGTGGAATTAAGTTCACCCTGGTATTACAATAACTAGACGATTAAATATTTAAGCAAAAATAAATTTCAGTTTTACAGTGGATAATTATAATCAATACTAAATATATACATATATACGTATATTATATGTCGAAAATTACTCATATATATAACAATTTTACTGACTATTATGAAAGTCAGAAATCATACGAAAAGAACTGAACTAGAACTGAACTAGAACTAAAACTGAACTAAAACTGAACTAGAACTGAACTAGAACTGAACTAAAACTGAACTAAAACTGAACTAAAACTAAACTAGAACTGAACTAGAACTGAACTAGAACTGAACTACAACTGAACTGGAACTGAACTAGAACTTAACTAGAACTGAACTAGAACTGAACTAGAACTGAACTAGAACTGAACTAGAACTGAACTAGAACTGAACTAGAACTGAACTAGAACTGAACTAGAACTGAACTAGAACTGAACTAGAACTGAACTAGAACTGAACTAGAACTGAACTAGAACTGAACTAGAACTGAACTAGAACTGAACTAGAACTGAACTAGAACTGAACTAGAACTGAACTGAACTAGAACTGAACTAGAACTGAACTAGAACTGAACTAGAACTGAACTCGAACAGAACTAGAACTGAACTAGAACTGAAATTATCACACGTCAGAAGAAATAGGAATAAAAATTTTTACAGTCCTATGATTTTCATGAAATAATTGAAAAAAAAACAAGAAAGTTTAATTAGAGCAGGAATGTAGCGTTGGTGCTTCTCAACTAGAATGTCTCCCATATATAATATTATTCATTAAGGGTAGAATTAAATACATTCTACCTTTGTGAAAAGTTCTAATATAAAAAAGAGTATCATTGTCCCAAATTTTGTCCAGGAATACACCTTTATGAATGTTGGAAAGTTACGTCTCAAACCTGCATTCCTTTGTTTGCGGAAAAATTATGCTTTCAAAAAGTACCAAACAATTTATCCGAATTTAATTCTATATTTTTTTATTTTGTGTGAGTAAATAAAAAATTTTTAAAAAAATTGACTAAATGAATTTGAATAAAATTTCTCGTTTATTATTTAATTTTTTTTTTTGATATTTTTCACAAAATATAGCAAAAACCAATTTTACCCGTTTTTCCCTGTTTTACCCCCCAAAAAGCATACAAAATAAAACGCCCCCTTTTAGAGAACTCTTTAAGTTTAATTTTAAGATTCTAGTCTCAATATTACAGAAAATTAGAAAAAACAGCTGAAGAACGAAAAAGTACCAGACTGTGCCTTTTTATATATTTTCATTAAATCAGGATGACGCATGTTTCATTTTCTACTAGAAACCAAAAAAAATCGCATAAAGATTTTTATACAATAAGGAAGCTACATGTCCAATTTAATGTTTTTAGGTTCAATATTATAGAAAATTCGAAAAGTATTAGTAAAAGAACAAAAAAGTACCAGAGTATGCTTTATCAATTTTCGTTCAATTGGGATACTGCGTGTTTAATTTTATGTTTATATTCAATACTTTAGAAAGCTCTAAAAGTACCAGTACTAGTGAAGTACGAAAAAGTACCAAAGGACCTATTTTATTTAGTTTCATGTTCCTAAGTTCAATATTATAGAAAATTCAAAAAGTACCAGAAAATATTCCAGTTTAAATTTTCATTCTCTCAAGTCCCTGATTGCTTTTATAGATTCTAATTAACTCCGGGCTCCACATGCTTAAATTCATATTTCTAGGATCAATATTATAAAAAACACAAAATGTACCTTTTAAAGAACGGAAAAGGTTTCAAAAAGTCCCCTTTTATATGTTCTCACTTAATCCAGGCTCTACATACTTAATTTCATGTTTCTAGGTTCAATATTATAGGAAATTCAAAAAGTACCTTTTGAAGAACGAAAAAGTACCAAAAAGTCCCCTTTTATAGATTCTCATTTACTCCGGGCTCTACATGCTTAATTTCATGTTTCTAGGTTCAATATTATAGGAAATTCAAAAAGTACCTTTTGTAGAACGAAACAGTACTAACAAGTCTCCTTTTATAGATTCTCATTTACTCCGTGCTCTACATGCTTAATTTTATGTTTCTAGGTTTAATATTATATGAAATTCAAAAAGTACCTTTTGAAGAACGAAAAAGTACCAAAAAGTCCCCTTTTATAGATTCTCATTTACTCCGGGCTCTACATACTTAATTTCATGTTTCTAGGTTCAATATTATAGGAAATTCAAAAAGTACCTTTTGAAGAACGAAAAAGTACCAAAAAGTCCCCTTTTATAGATTCTCATTTACTCCGGGATCTACATACTTAATGTCATGTTTCTAGGTTCAATATTATGGGAAATTCAAAAAGTACCTTTTGAAGAACGAAAAAGTACCAAAAAGTCCCCTTTTATAGATTCTCATTTACTCCGGGCTCTACATGCTTAATTTCATTTTTCTAGGTTAAATTTTATAGAAAACTCAAAAAGTACCTTTTGAAGAACGAAAAAGTACCAAAAAGTCCCCTTTTATAGATTCTCATTTATACACAAACTAGCTATACCCAGTGTGCTTCGCTACCCTCATAATTAATGGAATAAAATACCATTATTGTAAATGTATATATATCTGCAATATCAAAAATTCCCCTTTTAGAGAACTCTTTAAGTTTAATTTTAAGATTCTAGTCTCAATATTACAGAAAATTAGAAAAAACAGCTGAAGAACGAAAAAGTACCAGACTGTGCCTTTTTATATATTTTCATTAAATCAGGATGACGCATGTTTCATTTTCTACTAGAAACCAAAAAAAATCGCATAAAGATTTTTATACAATAAGGAAGCTACATGTCCAATTTAATGTTTTTAGGTTCAATATTATAGAAAATTCGAAAAGTATTAGTAAAAGAACAAAAAAGTACCAGAGTATGCTTTATCAATTTTCGTTCAATTGGGATACTGCGTGTTTAATTTTATGTTTATATTCAATACTTTAGAAAGCTCTAAAAGTACCAGTACCAGTGAAGTACGAAAAAGTACCAAAGGACCTATTTTATTTAGTTTCATGTTCCTAAGTTCAATATTATAGAAAATTCAAAAAGTACCAGAAAATATTCCAGTTTAAATTTTCATTCTCTCAAGTCCCTGATTGCTTTTATAGATTCTAATTAACTCCGGGCTCCACATGCTTAAATTCATATTTCTAGGATCAATATTATAAAAAACACAAAATGTACCTTTTAAAGAACGGAAAAGGTTTCAAAAAGTCCCCTTTTATATGTTCTCACTTAATCCAGGCTCTACATACTTAATTTCATGTTTCTAGGTTCAATATTATAGGAAATTCAAAAAGTACCTTTTGAAGAACGAAAAAGTACCAAAAAGTCCCCTTTTATAGATTCTCATTTACTCCGGGCTCTACATGCTTAATTTCATGTTTCTAGGTTCAATATTATAGGAAATTCAAAAAGTACCTTTTGTAGAACGAAACAGTACTAACAAGTCTCCTTTTATAGATTCTCATTTACTCCGTGCTCTACATGCTTAATTTTATGTTTCTAGGTTTAATATTATAGGAAATTCAAAAAGTACCTTTTGAAGAACGAAAAAGTACCAAAAAGTCCCCTTTTATAGATTCTCATTTACTCCGGGCTCTACATACTTAATTTCATGTTTCTAGGTTCAATATTATAGGAAATTCAAAAAGTACCTTTTGAAGAACGAAAAAGTACCAAAAAGTCCCCTTTTATAGATTCTCATTTACTCCGGGATCTACATACTTAATGTCATGTTTCTAGGTTCAATATTATGGGAAATTCAAAAAGTACCTTTTGAAGAACGAAAAAGTACCAAAAAGTCCCCTTTTATAGATTCTCATTTACTCCGGGCTCTACATGCTTAATTTCATTTTTCTAGGTTAAATTTTATAGAAAACTCAAAAAGTACCTTTTGAAGAACGAAAAAGTACCAAAAAGTCCCCTTTTATAGATTCTCATTTACTCCGGGCTCTACATGCTTAATTTCATTTTTCTAGGTTAAATTTTATAGAAAACTCAAAAAGTACCTTTTGTAGAACGAAAAAGTACCAAAAAGTCCGCTTTTATAGATTCTCATTTACTACGTTCTCTACATGCTTAATTTCATGTTTCTAGGTTCAATATTATAGAAAATTCAAAAAGTACCAGTCGAAGTACGAAAAAGTACCAAAAAGTCGCCTTTTACAGATTATCACTTACTCCGGGCTCTACATGCTTAATTTCATGCTTCTAGGTTTAATTTTAAAGAAAACTCAAGAAAATACCTGTGTAGAACGAAAAAGTACCGAAAAGTCTCTTTATTATTAATTTCATGTTTCGATTTCAATATCAAAGAAAACTCAAAAACTACCAGAGAGAATGAAAAAGTACCAAAAAATATCACTTGGTACCGGGTTTCCAAATAACACCTCGTTAGCATATTTAGTGTTTCTAAATCTAAAAATTTTATCTAAATTGGATCATTGTGGTTGAATAAAATCAAATTTCCAGTTTTTACCCCTTTTGGTACTTTTTTTCTACCCATTAACGAAATAAAAATTCTATTCCAAAATTATATATATTCCGTTATTACGTATTTATATGTATAACTTAATAAACCAAAATCAATGTTTTATGAAAAAAGTACCAAAAATAGGTACAATTTTCACCACTTAAACACCCAAATAACCAAAAAGTACTAAATTTATATTTTTATTTTTTCGTCAAGTTATGAAGGAGTTAAAAATATTGTTTGAATATTCACTGGTTTAAAAGATACATGGGGTGCAAAAAAAGTACCAAAATACAGTTTTTACCCGTTTATTCCCTAAAGGGGCCGAAATTGAAAAAAGTACCAGACACCTGTCCGCTTATTTTTTAAATGAACGACGATAAGCTTTAAACTATTTTTCTATCTTTTCTAGTTTAGGAGATATGAGGTTACCGATTTTACCCTTTTTTACCCCCTAAACATTCGAATTTCCAAAAATCCCGTCTTAGTGGATCTATTTGGTGGGAGACCAACCCCCTGTCCAAATTTCAGCTCTTTAGCTTTAACCGTTTAGGCTGTGCGATGATGAATCAGTCAATCAGTCAGTCAGTCAGTAACGTTAGAATTTTATATATATAGATAGATAGATGTCAATTTAAGCTCACTAAATTTTGAAAAATTAAATTACTTTATTTTTATTTAAATACAAGCGCTTTACATACATACATAATCCTTTTTTTGTATATGTATATGTGTATATGTATAATAATTAGTATTTAAATATATAATTATTAATTAATAATAAAGAAATTTAATGTTTATATTTATGGAAGCGAGAGTGGGGTTTTCTACGAAGTGATGAAAGATCTTCTTCTGGTAGTTTATTTTCAGGACTTGCAGTATTTTCAGAACTTTCAGTACTCTCGTCACTTCCATTTCCCTCTGGAGCATCAGTTACCTCTGGAGCATCAGTTACCTCTGGAGCATCAGTAACCTCTGGAGCATCAGTAACCTCTGGAGCATCAGTTACCTCTGGAGCATCAGTAACCTCTGGAGCATCAGTAACCTCTGGAGCATCAGTTACCTCTGGAGCATCAGTAACCTCTGGAGCATCAGTTACTTCAGGCGCATCAGTTGGGGTTGGCACTTCTGTTAGACCCAAAATACAACTGTTCAATTCTTCATAAGCTTTAGCGGAATCCTTTTCATATTGACGCTTAGTTTCATTGGTACATTTGTATTCTCTATTGCTGATCAAACGGAATTCTTCTATCAATTCAGATAAATGTTCAGAAGCATCAGCATTGATACCATACATAATCTTGGCATTTTCCGAGCCCTAAAAATACGAATATTTGATTAATGAACTTACTTTCCTGATTTATAAAAAAATTTATAAGGAAAACTTTTGAATAACTTACCCCTTCAACAAAACATTCAAAAACTTGTTCAGCCGACTCTTTTTCACTGCATTGACTCAATACGTTGCATGAGTTTTCAGCACGAGAAGCTAAATCATTACGTTGTTCTAAAGTAGCTTCCTCGGCTTGATCACGTTCATTCTGTGATTCCTGTACACAAGCACCATAATTAGCTTCATACTCTTTGGCAATCTTGTCGATCAATGGAATATAATAATTGAAACATTCCAAAGAACGTGAAGGATTTCTTTGCATTAAACTATTTGATCGTGCCATAAAATTCAGTAAGCTTAGGTTAGTATCTTGTTGTGGCACAGCACTACCTTGGGTAAAAATTACCAAACTGGCTATTGCCATTAACATTACACTTTGTTTTAATTGCATTATTATTCTTATATTTTAAATTAATAAGTATTCGTTAATGATTTCGTTTTTTTATTCCTTTTTTTTTTTTGATTTCACAAATTCACTTGTCGAAAGCGTCTTAAGAACTATTTGGTTTGCTAAAAGCATTTGAAGTTTTTATACCTCTAGAAAAGAAATATTTCCTATTCACAAAAGCCATCAAAAAATCTTTATTAGGCCTCGTAAAAAGATAATGCCATGATAGTACAGTATGTATGCATATAGATAGGTTTATTGATATATTGACTTAGAATGTTTTTACTATTATTCGCAATTGATAGGAAATATTAGCTAACAGTCAATAATATGCTAATAGAGTCTTATGAAAACATTTATTATAAAGTAATAATAACTGATGAAAATTCAGCAGTTAGTAACATTTTTAAAAACCTAAAGCCTAAATAATTCTTTAGACAAATAATATCTTGTCTAATGAGATTATAGAATTCTAATTACTGTCTTAACCCAATCTTTTAAAAAGTTATCTAATCCATAATATATGTAGCTCATTCTTTATACCTCATATTACCAACGATTTCTTTTCTAAACATCCTCGACTAGTTTTTTATTTCCTTAATCGCTGTTATCGCTGACGAAAGACAATTAGATTTTGTTTTTTTTTTTTTTTTCTATTTGGCATTAAGGCAATAATTTTTTTTGGTATCATTATTGCTCTTATCAAATGCATATTTGTCATACTATTTATTGTCATTTATGATTTACTATATTCTTGTTATTATTTTGCCAACGAAAGCAGAAGGTAAAGTAACTTTTTTAAAAAAAAACTTAAATAAAAAAAATTTATAAATCACGACATGCATTTCTATGAATTAATTTTTACGTTTTAAATAATTTATGATTTATTTTGAATTTAGCATTATAATTAGTTTATTGATAATAGGGGAATATTATTATTGATATTTTTCTAATTTACTTTTTTATACCCTACACCATTTTAGTGGGGAGGGTATATTGGGTTTGTGCTGATGTTTGTAATATACAAAAATATTTGCTCCATACCCACCTTAAAGTATAACAATCGGCTTAGAATCGTTTTCTGAGTCGATTAAGCTATGTCTGTCTCTCCGTCCGTCCGTCTGGCTGGCTGGCTGCCTATGTAAACCTTGTGCGCAAGGTACAGGTCGCAATTTTCAAGATAATTGAGTAAAATTTGGCACCCAAGGACCAAGCTTATTGAAAATGGTTAAAATCGTTATATTATTTCACCTAGCCCCCATAGAACACAACCTCCGAAAGTGGCTTCTGAGCTCATAATTATGTTACATGTATATCGATAAAATGCATCACAACTAAGTGTTATAGCCTTGATAACCTTGACAAATTTCATAAAGATCGGGCCTCATTTGACCCTAGCACCCTTACAAAGTCCTCTTCAGAAAATTACTTGAATGTTCAAAATTAACTTAAAAACACAAATATCTCGATGAAATTCAGTACAATTAAATTTTATGTAAATATATATATTTGCCTCTTTCAGAAAATTAGTTTTTCATCAATAAACTAGAACTAGAACTGAACTAGAACTGAACTAGAACTGAACTAGAACTGAACTAGAACTGAACTAGAACTGAACTAGAACTGAACTAGAACTGAACTAGAACT